>NW_015505552.1:397062-424416 GCF_001515645.1 Sinocyclocheilus grahami
TTATATGTAGCTCTATACATTACCATTCAAAAGTTTGGGTCAATAAGATAAAAAAAATTATAAATTTTCAGCATAGATATATTACTTTGGTCAAAATTAAGAGTAAAGGCATTCATAATGGTACAAAAATATATATATATTTCAAATGATTCCTGTTTTTTTAGCTTTCGGTTTATTAAGGAATCCTGAAAAAAAAGTAACATAAATGTTTTCAACACTGATAATAATCGTCTCAGATTATGTATGTAACCATGGTTCCCTGAGTAGGGAACGAGACACTGCGTCCTCTAGGGGTTGCTATGGGGAACACCTAGTCGTGACCCGTGTCTGAAGCATACATTGAAAAAACACCAACAACACGTTGGCCGGCAACAGCCATAACGTCACTACCGGTGTGACTATAGTATAAATAGTATAGTATATATATATCATCCACTTCTTCGTCTGAAGCTTGCGTCCGAAGCATGGCAAGAAACCTAGAGGACGCAGTGTCTCGTTCCCTACTCAGGGAACCGCAAACTTACCACAGTGTGGATTTTAGAAAGTGTACAAAGACTTCACGTGCACACTTACCATAACATGGATTTTTTTTTAATACCGCTCTAAAGGGTTCTCGTGACACTCTGAAAGAGCAGCCCATAGATGGAAATGGTGCATCCCAAAACGCTATGTTGAGAAGTCATCAACTCTTCTTATAGGCTTATAATGCTGGAGTGGCTAGCAGTAAATCTGTAGCTGAGGGAGCAACACCCCTAGTTCTCAAACAAGAGGAGGCTCGATCTGCAGTATATTCCAAAGCTGGAACAGCTAGCAATAATTTACTTAACTGAGGGAACAACACACCCAGTTCTCAGTTGAGAAGGGAGCTCTACCTACAGCATGTTCCAAAGCTGGAACGGCTAGCAGTAGTTTACCTTAGCTGAGGGAGCACAAACCTAGCTCTCAACGAGAGGGGGCTCGACCTACAGCGCGATTGTAGAATCAGAAGGGTAAGCGTACTGCAAGCTAGCTAAACACTCAGCGCATCAGAGAGGCAGAGGAAGGGCCTAATTCGCCTGATGCTGCTGGTTCCAGGTGCTCTGGAAAACTCAACTTCTCATGTGAGAGGAGAACTCCGAATTCAGAAGAGTAGTGTGCTCATTCCAGGTAACCCTTCGATAAAAGGGGAGCACTGCTCAACACTACCACGAGAACAGCCCATGGAGTGAGGAATCCAACTCCTCAGAGAGAATTAAATGCTCGAAAGAAAGCACCATGCTCACAATAACCCTCAATGGTGAGGGGAGCGATACTTTCATAGTGTGTCGACAGAGACACACTAGATGAGTGGAGCCCAAGGTACCGGGGTCTAAACCAACCTTACCAGCTATGTGGATTTTGGAAAGTGCGCAAAGCATAACGTGCACACTTACCACTTATGTGGATTTTTAGAAAGTGTGCAAAGCTTAACGTGTGCACTTACCATAGTATGGATTTAAGAGTTTTTCAAGCATCTGCTCACAAATACCCGGAAGTACTGGGCCAAACGGGAGAGGCAAGCTCAAATACAACCCTCTAAGGTGAGGGGAGCACTGCCTGAGACAGCATTACACAAGAAGGTTCGCGCAAATGCCACATATACTTCCCGCTCGATGCCTCAGCAAGAGGGGATATCCTGGTGATCGGGAGGACCCACAGGGCGACCTTGACACGGTAAACCAGACAGGGCAGCCTGAAAGCATAAGCCCAGCCCGGGCGTCCAGGAAATTTTTGCAGTGCCATGCCGGGGGCCTGATGAACAAGAAGGCTCCCGCAGAAGCCTGTGACCTGGACGCATGATCCAGGAAGTATGAAGCCGAAACCCGGCTTATCGTACCGTCTGGACATATATCGACGAGTGAAATAAACACTGCAAGTCGAGCACCCGGATTCTGAATCCAGCAGAGGGGGTGTTCACCGAGGACCTACCCTAGAAAAAGGACAGAAACACAAAGGTCCCGGGAAACACTGCAAAGACAGCTAGCTTATACACACAACCACCAGTGCATTAAGTACACACATATATATATATATATATATATATATATATATATTCAGTATATTTATATATATATATATATTTAGAAATGAATCGTACTCACCCACCATGGTTCCCGTGTCGGAGCCCCGTCCGAAGAAGCCTCTGGTCCGGACCATCAGTAAGGTGGTCACTATGAAGCCATAGAACCAACCAAACATCATAGGATACTGAGGTATCACTCTGATCCGGACAAAAGCGCTGATGCCCTGTCTGGATCACATCCCTTAGTACTTATACTTACCTTCCTTTGACCAGCGATTCTTCCTACCCTTACCCGCGGGCGAGGGAGGAGCACGAGCCGCGATACTAGCCCTCTGTGCCCGTCTCTGATCCTCAAACCGAGACGGGCCAGGACCCCTGGGTTGTTCGGGCTCAGACCTGGACCTTCGTGAAAGCCGCTGAGCACACCTTTGCCTCCCTGAACTTCTCGACCACCGTCTCAACAGAGGTACCAAAAATACGGAAGGCGAAACCGCCGCATCGAGAAGAAAGCCCCTCTCTTTTTTCCCGATATCTGCTAGGTTCACCCACAGATGTCCCTCCGTCACTACCATAGCTGGCATGGACCTGCCGCTAGCAGAGGCGGCTTGCTTAGTAGCACGGAGAGCGAGATCCATGGTGCGGCGCACTCAGCTACCTCATCAGGAGAAAGGCCCTCGCCTTTATCCAGGTCTTTCAGCAGGTCAGCCTGATATGCTTAGAGCATCACCATCATGTGCAATGAAACGACAGCCCGACCTGCTGCTGCTGCGCATCCGAGCGAGATGTCAAGGAGGGAGTCTTAAGAGAGGACGTCTCACCCATTGAGAGATAGCTGGCCAGCGTCTCTCTATAGGGACATCTTATAACCGCTTTCGCGCATCGCCTTGATGTTGGCATAACTCGTATGCTGGAATCGATGGATGCATGAGGAGAAACGGCCTCTTCCATTCCTTCTCAATCTCTGTATGGAAAACAGTAAGAAAGGAAGGCTCACCTGAGCTGGAGGGTTATGGCCAGAAAAATAACGTTCATCGTGATACCTCGCAACGTCACTTTCTTCGCCCGCTTCATGGCAAGTAAAGCCTCGCTGTGGCACGATCCATAACTTTCAAAGCTCATCGTACGCAGGGCAGGAGGATTGGGAAGGCTCAGCCTCAGCTTCTTTGCCCCCCTCAGACATTTCCTGCTTTTGCTGGACTGAACCCAGCAGAGCACTGGCCGCTGGATCAGATGATGTTAATGAAATAACATCATCCTTCAGCGGATGTTCCAGAGAAAACCCCTCTTCAAACTCATCACCTAGATCCACCTGCGATCCCCATAAGCTCATTCTCTTCCGTGCCTCAGCAGCGGCGGGTCCTGAATCGAGGGAAGCAGATGGCTGCCCCTCTTTCCTTGAAAAAAGAGACAAACGAGAGCGGAGCTTTTTCATTGGAAAAATGCTTGCAGTGCACGCCAATTTCCCCCTCAGAGACATCTCGTGCGTGCTCTTCGCCCAAACAAATAACGCATAGATCGTGTGTGTCATCAGATGTTAAACAACAACAACACGGATGCACACATCCTCTAAACGCTGTGCTAGTGCTCGCCATAATGATATGAAAAAGATCGCCCTTACCACAGAAATGCATGCGTCAAACAAAACAGTCAATGAAGACGAAGAAGAGGATAATGTGTTCTCCCGGCGCCTATTTATACTATAGTCGCACCGGTAGTGACGTCATGGCTGTCGCCGGCCAACGTGTTGTTGGTGTTTTTTCAATGTATGCTTCAGACACGGGTCACAACGAGGCGTTCCCCATAGCGACCCCTAGAGGACGCAGTTCGAAGTTCCCATGAAAGGGGAAAAAAATGTTTCTTTAGCAGCACATCAGAATATCAAAATGATTTCTGAAGGATCATGTGACACTGAAGTCTGGAGTAATGGCTGCTGAAAATTCCATCAAAGTACCATCAAAGTAATTTATTACATTTAGATTTAAAATAGAATAGAAAACAGTTATTTTAAAATGTAATATTATTTCACAACATTACTGTTTTTACTATATTTTTGATGAGCAAAACAGACTTATTTCAAAAACATGATACAATTTTTACCCACCCCAAACTTTTGAACGGTATTGTAAATATTTAAAATATTTACACTGTTTACACCTTCTCACTGTTTTAGGTACAGGTCTCACTGTTTTAGGTACACCCCAAACTTTTGAACGGTATTGTAAATATAAAAAATATTTCCACTGTTTACACTGTCTCACTGTTTTAGGTACAGAGAAAGGTAGATGTGTGGCCTCTGAGTATTTCACAGAGCCAGAGATTGAAATCACCACAGAAAACACTGCAAATATCCTCAGTGAGTGAACGTACTTCAAATCAAAGTAACATGTCCACATTTACACGCACAGCTCTCACACACATGTATTTACTGTTCTGGCAGAGATGGTGCGGACAGCTACGCCCTTCCCTATGGTGTCCCTGCTCTTCGTTTTCATGGCCTTTATCATCAGTAACGTGGGCCACATCCGTCCGCAGCGCACCATCCTGGCCTTCGTTTCTGGAATCTTCTTCATCCTCTCAGGTAGTGGGAAACCTTTCCTTCTTGTAAGGTGGACACACCTGGTGCAATCAATCCATAATTTGTGACCCTTTATAATTCTATTTGTACATATTATATAACACTTTTAGGATATAGGACATAATTATGTCATCACAAATGGGCCTGGAGGAACATTCTTTTGAATTAAGTCTCTTTCTAAAATGCTCTTACCGTTAAAAATTGTTCATAACATATTTAATACAGATCCTTTTTTCAGGAAGATTAAATTTGTGAGGATTTTGTGTTCTGTTCTCACCAGAATGCAGCAGTACCATCTGTATTGCATTAACGATGTCTCCTCCAATCATAAACCTGTGTCTGAGCATGAAATCGCTCCATTTGTTTATTTAGCTTTTAGAACCAGTGGAAGCAGTGATAAAGTTTCTTTGGAGGAAGTGCTGTATTTTTATTGCATTAGTTATTCTGTAAAAGAACACATCTATCATACGAGTAGGATATCTTAACCCTCTGTCACATGAGAGCTCTCATTACACGATTGCATATCTTTTGCTCTTATTATTTTCTCATGTAATGTTCTAACACAGAGCAAAAACAGTCATTTATTCATGTAGGCACAACTGCCTGATGTGTCCTATCTTGTAAATGTGAAGATTAAACTCATCAATGGTGCCAGATTTATTTTTCAATAGATACCTCAAATATCTGAGCATGCAGTTCAGTGCTGCACCAGCAGAGGTCAGCAAGATTATAAAATATAAAACATGTTCAATTAGATAGAATCAGACAGAGACCCTAGTAGGCATTGCAGCACAAATTTGTCTAAATATAAAGAGCTCATATGAAATGACGTTTAATGATTGAATTATTATTGTTTGTTAACTTAAACTAACCATATAGTTACACTATTCGAGTAGGATGTCTAATCTAATTTTTTTTAAATCCTGAAACCTAAACATTTACGTACAGAGTTTGAATTTCCACAATAAAAGCCTAGGATTTAGCTATATTTTAGGTATATTTTAAATACTTCATATTTACAAAATATGTTCATTTCTAGGTCCCTAAAACCAGCACATTTGTGACACTGAAGCACAAGATGCTCTTTGGATTAAATATTTAAACTTTAAAGTTACTTTTCACTTTATATATTTACTATTTACAAAATGTGTTCATTTCTAGGTCCCTAGTCAAACCAGCAAATTTGTGACATTGAAGCACAAGATGGTCTTTGGATCATTCTCAAATCATGCTGGAGAAAATGATCTACTTGTGGACAAACTTGTGGAGTTCACACACCTTGAGTGCTGCTGTCATTACATATAAAAAATTTTTTTATTAAAATGAGAGAATTTTAATAACATTATAAGAATTATAGTATTAATAGAATATTATAATGACATTTAAAAAAGCGCTAAATAAATGCATTTTCCCTCATGAACTAGGTTTGAACTCCACTGTTAACAGGCATAAAATAGCACTTATATATCAGTCTGCAGTGAGAGTCTAACCCTAACCTGAATGTAGAACTTATTTGTATGCAGATGCCACTGTTGTTTACTGCATCGCTGCCTCAACCTTGCACACGGCCAGAAAAGACCTTCAACTTTATCAAAAACACCTCTCTCCTCTTGCAGCACAAACTTCCTGACAGGCCGCCCTTGAAAGACACCTTACTTGTCCTTTTCTCTCTGTGTTCTCTATCAGCCTGCTGCTGAATATGTAATGGGCATTTCAGACTGCTCGGGGCTGATAAAAGTGCTTCAGTTGAAAGAAGCCATTAAAAAGTAAAGATCATAGTGCCGTTAGATGGAGCAGCTGTGAAATGTAGCTGATGTTTGCAGGAATGTTGTGTTTTTGTTTTGTGTATGTCATTCGGCTGTTGCGATAAATATTACAGGCATTTCTCGGTTTGTGCACATTGTGTGAGCTTTTCTCACCCTGTTCCTTTTACAGTTTTGCCATCATTCTCTGTCCAAACCCGCACACATACTCACATTCCTCTGATACGCACAATCTGCTTGCCTCTGCTCGTTAAATGTATAGTTCACCTTGTAGATGTTCATGCGAACAAATGAACACAAAGGACATCAGAATTGGAAGAAAAGCCATAAACCGGCCATTGCTTTAATGAACTCGCAGGAAGACAAACTCTTAAAGGGGAAACACCCCGCCACCGGCAACTAAACACCCTTAAAGGGGAAACATAACAAGAACTGTATGTGAATTCTGTCACATCTTTAAGTGTATGCCGCCACAACCAAAAAATTCAAATTTGATGAAAATTTACTCTCTCTCAGGCCATCTTAGATGTAGATGAGTTTGCTTCATCTGAACAAGATGAGAAATTTAGCATTACATCACTTGCTCAGTATGGATCCCCTGCAGTAAATGGGTGCCGTCAGAATGAGAGTCCAAACAGCTGATAAAAACATCACAATAATCCACAAATAATCTACACGACTCACTCAAATCAAATCTATCAACTTCATATAAGTCCTCTATCCATAATATTTATTTTTTCTAGTGAAAAAGTCATCTCATCTGAATCAGGAGAGAAATATGCACAAATCAAGCACAAGTGAAAACAGCCCAATATAGTTTTTAACAAATATGTTTTTGATGTGAGAGGACAACAGGGGATGGACTCACTGGAAGAAACATTATGGATTATGGACTCATATTTTAGCTGGAAGCAATGGTTTAAAGTTACAACATATTAATGAGGGATTTGTTTATTACAAACATGCTTCTTTTGCTTTCATAAAGCATTAATTGATGGACTGGAGTCATGTTGATTACTTGTGGATTATTGTGATGTTTTTATCAGCTGTTTGGACTCTCATTCTGGCACCCATTCACTGCTGAGGATCCAATGGTTAGCAAGTGATGTAATGCTGAGTTTCTCCAAATATGTTCCAACGAAAAAAAACAACTCTTTTACATCTTGGATGGTCTAAGGGTGATGAATTCTAAAGCAAGTTTTCATTTCTGGCTGAACTATTCTTTAAAGTTGCAATCCTGGTCCAAGCCTCTGCTCAATTCAGGTCAATTCATACTATCTCAACAGCCACTTATGAGCACTATTAATTACAAATATAAGCTAAGCTATTAAAAACTTGCGATGTACAGTCTCTGGACTCACATCATCCTGGACACCAATATTTTAACGATTCAAAATAGTCTGACCATCAGTAATTTCAATATGGATGTAAAGGTTAGGATTATGATTTTTTTTATATATATTCCAGCACACAGTAGGTGTACAGTATGTTAACATCGTTGTTTGGTTTCGGCATCTAAAAGAGTGTTTGGCGTTTGATGTGTTACGTCAAACTTACCAAGCAGATTTATCTCCTCTGTCCTCCATGCATCTCTCCTAGCCTGCTGTGCCGGCAGTGAGGAGAGTTTGGGGATGTGATTTATTTAGATGGAGCTGATGTCCTCTCATCAGTGGCCGGGCAGAGCCCTGGAGTGTGTACAGTATTTGTGTGTGTCTGTTGAGTTGGCCGAGGGTGAGCGGTAAGTCCTCAGGGGCCCGACAGGAAGTGCATCACAGTGCAGTTATTTAATTATATTGTTTAGTTCTGTTGTTCTAGTTTTCTTGCAGCTGCATTTAATATTTGTTATTCAGCAGGTGGCATCTTGGTGGTCTGTTGATTTTTCTTCAGTGCTTTGCTCTCTCTCTCTCGCTCTCTCTCTCTCTCTCAGGGTTGAGTCTGGTGGTGGGGTTGGTGCTGTATATCTCCAGTATCAATGATGAAGTAATGAACAGGCCGCGGGAGCCAGAGCAGTTCTTCAACTACCGCTACGGCTGGTCCTTTGCATTTGCTGCCAGCTCCTTCCTGCTCAAAGAGGTCAGAGGATGAAATTTCAGTCCAAAATATCAGTGCCTTTTTTGGTTGAATGGCCAAGATGTAGTCATATTTCTTGTGAAAGCTTCAATGACTTGAACGTATCCATTCTTCTAGACTCGAGGGGCTTAACAAATGATGGTGCTGTAATTATGTCACTTGATGCTGCTGAAGCAGATGCTTTTAACATGACCCTGCTTTGACATACACTTCAGTTGAAGGCAGGAGCTTCGAATGTGCTCTTTATGTATTATGAATGTGAAGCTTCAGATGTGCTCCATTTTAGTTGCTACTCAGGGTCTGAATACTGTATTTAGAGCACTTAATCATATTGTTTCATTGACTGCAATAGGAAAATGTTAAGTAACCTGAGCTCAAGGAGGTCAGTTTAAGAAATTTTCAACATGTATATAGGGTACAACGGGGCTAAAGACCCACCTTAAGAAAAAAATGTGCTATTCACTGTGCCTAAAATGTATAATTGCAGAAAAAAATATATACATTGTATTGAACGTTCATGGAGCAACAGATTTTGTGTGAAAATAAATCATTCAAGTTGTTTATTTTGTTTAAAAATCTTATAAATGTATGAGGTGGCAAGTGGGGCCTTTTACCCCACACACGGGGTAAAAGGCCCACCAGCAAAAATGTTTTTTTAATAATGTCTAAGTTAATACTTGTTCAAAACAATCACTTTAGCAAAGTTTGTACTATTTTCTGCTTATTTTGAAAAATTAAATAATAAATTTTTGTTCAATAAATATACTGTCATTAAAATGTTAATATAAAAATATATATTTTAAAATACAGAAACAAAAGCATTTAAATAAGTAGCCTAAATATTCTGAAAGTATTGAAGGAGATCCAATAATAATTGAATATATATTTACAGTTGTAACAACAAATGATATTTTGTTATATGATATGATTAATATCATGTTTTTAAATATGATGGTTTCATTCTAAACATTGTGATTATCCCTAATATGGACACCCAGCATAATATATGATATTTATCTGAATCTAACCATGTCATGTCAACAAAAGGAAAAGTCAGCCATCTATTAATTATCATGTTAATTACTGTGCGCCTTTAGCCCCAACAGCAGGGGCGCTTTTTACCCCAAATACCATACTTTCTTTATTTATCTTAAAACAAAACTGTTTTAAAAAAATGAAAATCATAAAGAAGACCTTTGTCTCAAAATATAGGGGAAGTCATGGCCTAATGGTTAGAGAGTCGGACTCGTAACCCAAAGGTTGCGAGTTTGAGTCTCCGGTCCGGCAGGAATTGTAGGTGGGGGGAGTGAATGTACAGCGCTCTCTCCCACCTTCAATACCACGTCTGAGGTGCCCTTGAGCAAGGCACCGAACCCCCAACTGCTCCCCGGGCGCCGCAGCATAAATGGCTGCCCACTGCTCTGGGTGTGTGTTCACAGTGTGTGTGTTCACTGCTGTGTGTGTGCACTTAGGATGGGTTAAATGCAGAACACTAATTCCTAGTATGGGTAACCATACTTGGCCACATGTCACTTCACTTTAAAATATATGCATTAATTTGAGCAATTCTCATTTGCTACTTAAATCTACAACATTTTAAAAAACATACAATATTAGATCAAGTAAGCACAGAATCAACTTTGCACTGCTGCGCGAGATCGCGTCAAGGATCAGACAATTATACTCGTGCATCTTGAAAAGCAAATGTTTTGGAATGTGCTACGCCATGTTTTTATGCCATCTAGTGGTTTAGATGAAAATAATATCAAAGGCGCCTTTTACCCCGGGGCGCCTTTAGCCCCGTTGTACCCTATTTATTTATTTTTCTTCACATGATAACCACATAAGATTGGGTTTTTAGGTTTTCAGATATTTCTGATTGAAGTGTAGATGTTATCGAGGTGATTATAAAAGTCAGAAGAAGACGAAGTGAATGATGGAGCAGTCGTTCTTCTGTGTGCCCATAAAGTGAGAATTAAGCAAAATTGAAGTTCAAGCTCTGACTTTTTTTTCTGCTTGATTCGGCAGGATCCTTTTACTATTATGGTCGCCAAAGGAAACATTAGTTTGTCAGTGTGTGAGAGAGAGAATATTAGAGCAAGAGCAAAGAGGAATTGCTATAAAATCACCTTGAAGGCTATATTCACCTCAGGTTTTTCTTCATTTAATGAAGAGTGTAGTCGCGTAACCACAGAACAGTATTTCCTATGCATTCTGCTGTTATTTCCAACCTGTCATAAATGCTTTATTGATTTTCCATATTTACCCAAAGTAAATAAATAATTAAACACATAATGTACATACATACCTAAATAATTCTGTCATTTCTTTTGTACATATTTTCAAACTATATACAATAAATATAAAATTTAAAAACACATTGAAAAGATGAGATTACTAATAAATATAAATAAGAAATTATTAATCGTTATAAATAACCCCACAGGTCTGCAGCATTATTCTCATAGGCTCACTTCTGATTTTATTAGGATAACCAAATCATCTTCCCATAACTTATCTGTTAATACTCTACTGTTTAAAAGTTGGTATTAGTAAGACCTTTTTATTTTATGTAATAACTCTTATTAATCAATGTTGATTTAAACTGATCAAAAACTGTCAGTGAATGTCAGGATAGATGCGGAGGACTCAAATGCAGTTCAAACAAAAATAGGCTTTATTGAGAACGCCAAGCCAGCAAAGGCGTGAAACCCCACAGTTAGGGGAATGCAGTGGTGTGGCGCTCCCTGCGCACACATTCACCGAGACAGGGGGCTGAGAGGAATACTGGAGAACGTCCAGAACCGTACTCCCAATCCGGCCTTACTGTCCACAGTCGCGATTCTAATTCCTCGCCTGAGGATCCTGGAAACAGTGCAAAGGGTGTAAAGGAAAATGAGAACTCAAAAGTGCGCCCATACGGCACATCAGGACATAAGACATACCCACGCCGAACGAAAGACAAAGACAGGAATATATAGGAAGTGGGAATGAGTACCAGGTGCAGGCTAATAGAGCGCGCTGCCCCGCGAGTGCGCGCTGATTGCTCCACCACGCGTGTCTGAACTGACAGGACAAAAACAGCCACCACGTGCAAATGACAACGATAGCGCACCGGTGAGAAGCAGAACGGAGTCGGAGAAGGTACCGGTACTGACAAGTGAAGACTTCTACACTGGTACGAAAAAAAAAATATTACAAAATATATATATATATAAATGCTGTCCTTTCCACATTTTCCGCACAAATATTAAGCAGCACAACTGTTTTCAACATTTATATAAATAAAAAATGTTTCTCGAGCACCAAATCAGCATATTGGAGTGATTTATGAGGATCATGTGACGCTGAAGACTGGATTAATGACTGCTGAAAATTCAGCTTCACCATCACAGGAATGAATTACATTTTACAATATATTCAAATAGAAAACATGTATTTTAAATTATAATAATATTTCACAATATTACTGTTTTACTGTATTGTGTTTTACTTGGTGAGCTTAAGAGACTTCCTTTAGAAACATTAAAAAATCTTACCAATCTAATGCATTGTTGAGAAACAACAAAGATGTTCGCCAGACAAAATAAAAGAAAATGTGGTAACACTTTAGTATAGGGATCAATTCTCACTATTAACTAGTTGCATGCATATTATTGCCTATTATTATTAACTATTATTACTATTATTAACATATTGGCTGTTTATTAGTACTTATAAAGCACATATTCTGCATGACAATATTCTACATCCCTAATAACTAAACTATTAATAAGCAGCAAATTAGGAGTCTATTGAGGCAAAAGTCGTAGTTAATGGTTTGTTAATGTCAAGAATTGAACCTCAAAATAAAGCGTGACTGAAAATGTAAAACAAATTTGTCCTCAACATTTGGAATGTGTCAGTTAGGAAATCACATCTCTTCTCTCGCTCTCTGTTAAACTCTTTCTTTTTTTTTTTTAAATGTTAATAAAAAAAAAAATTTTTTTTATTGCAAGTATAAACACTTAACAATTAATGTAACATTGGATGACATTATGAATACAGAAATTATGTTAAACTCTTTCTCTCATTCTCTCAGGGTGCTGGTGTGATGTCAGTGTATCTCTTTATGAAGCGTTACGCTGAAGAGGAGATGTATCGGCCTCACCCGGCTCTCTATCGCCCCCGCCTTTCTGAGGGCAGCGACTACAGCGGCCAGTACCTGCACCCAGAGACCTGGCCTCCCCCCCAGCGCGTTCGGAGCACCTCCGAGATCTCCAGCGACATCTCCATCCAGCTCACGCACAACCCCCAGCCCCCACTGAAGATCAGCGGCCAGCAGAGCACATCATCTCCGGGAATCACCGCTGCATCCATCCCTACCTCTGGAGCTGGATACCAGCTGCAATCACCAGGTTCTGCAGCTCCATTCCCCCACAACCATCCCCTCCACCCTGGGGCGCATGGGGCAGCTGCAGCATCCCAGAACCTGCCTCTGTCTGCGGCTCCCGCTGCAGTGCCACCCCCGCACTATCACACACATATGCGCATGAGTGCCTCACCATGCTAAACGCAGACAGAAGAGAAAGTTTACAGGGTGTATGTTTTTACTGAGATAATGCATAAACAATGAGAAAAAGAAATATGATGTAAGGCAAGATGTAGTTTTTTATATGAGAAAAGGAAGTTACTGTTTGTAACAAAAGGCCTCTTTCTAAGACTGAATGTTGTGAAATTGTAGCATATTAAACTGCAATGGATCGAATGAGGGTTCATGCAGAACACTTGACAATCGCACACAACAGAACTGACAATTCATGTATTTAGACACACACATTAGAGCACATAAGAGAACTATTGCCTTCTATAGGTGATAGAAAAATATATATATTACTGAACTTAAGTTATTTCTCATCATGGAATCTGTGAATTGTTAGTTTTAGTATTAATATTATCATTAAATGCTAAAGTGGGAATTACTTGTTAATGAACAAATTTTAAATGATAAACATATTGGGGTTTTTTTTTCAAAGAGTTGAGAAATATTGAATATTTCTTGTATAAATACTGTGTACTGTTGTGTTTTGGCTGTGATTTGGTTCACTGCCTTTCTGCAGAATGTTGACAAATTTTAGTGGGGGAAAAAAATTAAAATAATTTAAATGTTCTTATTTTGTAAGACTCTTTTCTAAATATCATATGTAGGTCCACAGAATAAGCACTTGCCGAACGGCATATTTTAAATGGTCAGCGCTCACAGCGCCCTCTAGTGGTTAAGAGACTGTATTGAAGCAGCAGCTTTAAGCGCTGTCCGTGGTGCTGAAATCGTTCAAGTCAACGCAGAGCATGCGGCAAAAAAAATGTTTGTGTAAAAAAAAAAGACTGTAACCATACAACATTATTGTTAATGAGTATAACAAATCACAGCTACAAATAGATGTTGACCAGATTAAAACTGTTAGACTATGAAACGACAATACCTATTACACACCAGAGACTAACTCTAACGATATAGTGTTCTTGGTTTTTTGTTGTGTGTTTGTATCTATCCCTTGACTATGGGTGTGAGATGAGGTGTATATTTAAACACTATTGTATGTATTGATCTTAAAACTTAAAGGGTTAGATTTAAGTGTTAGACTTAAATGGATATTTTTCTTACAAAAACTCTTCGATTCGCTACAGGAGGCCTTTATTCACCCCCCAGAGCCGTGTGAGGCACGTTTTATTATGGATGGATGAGCTTTATTTGACTACTTTGGACTGTTGAAAAAACAACAACACCCGCCTACTGCCATTCTAACGCTTGGAAGAGCAGGGAAAATGTTTAATATAACTCTGATTGGATTCGTCTGAAAGAAGAAAGTCATATACACCTAGGATGCTTTGAGGGTGAGTAAAACATGGGCTAATTTTCATTTCTGGGTGAACTAACCCTCTAAGTGTATAATGTCTATGCCACTAGCGGCAACAAACGGAATTGCAGGAATAATGATCGTTGTCAAACAGGTTTCCTGAACACACCCCTCATCTTCCATTGGTCGAACACACACATAGCCCCGCCTCAAACTGGCGCCTTTGGTTGATCTGTGTCGAACTTGTTTGCCATAGAATATTTTATCCCGCCACAAGACGAGAGTAAACATTTTCAGAAAATAACGTACAAATTGCTTCCTCATAGTTGTCCCTGCACTACACTGGATCACTAAATGCATTTCAACATCAAAAAGCACATACTTGGGGATTAAACGACAGAGCAATGTGAACGTGTGTATATTTGCGTGTGTATTTTCTGCACTGGAACTGTTAAGTGCTTCTCTGGTCTGCGGTTCATCGTTTCATTGCCTCAGGGAAACGTGCAGTCCAATTGATCAGAACTGCCTCTTCATCTCTCTCTAGTTCTATCTCTGCGTGTTTGTGTTTGAGTAGGGTGTCATTACAGTCGCATTTCAGTAATTCCTTTCTCCAAGGTGTTGCACTTGCGTGTGCACCAATCCTAGTATCTCAAACAGCTAATATAGTATGTGTGTGTGTGTGTGTTATTGTATACTTATATGAGGGGGTGGGAAGTCTGCCCGTGTGTGTCAGTCAAGAGTTAGATATAGCTCTCTTTTCACCAACATTACTGCATGAAAGAGCTGTCACCCAGCATTAGCCATTCCCTGCTCCGTGTGTGTGAGTGAGAGAGGTGGAGAGAGGAAATGAATATGAATATCGGTCGAGAAAACCTTTGAAGGTCGTAGTTCACTGTACTACTGTGCAGATGTCCGAGTTTGGTCATTTGATAGTATGCTTAATGAGGAGCATTTCTTGGCAACGCCACGCGATTACACGAGCCCAGACCAATGACAGGCCAAAAAAAACCCTCACTTGATCCAAAACTGGGACTAGTCTTTTCACATGATTACCCATCACGCTTTCACGTTTTACTCGACCTCAGAATATTTTACGCACGTCCGGGAGTCACACACACACTGTCTGTTTATTAATCTTTAAAACGACTGAAAGCATAAGAAATAGACTCTCACCCGCTCTAAGCCAATTTTGAGGCATCTGTCGCATTCAGCCTGCCATTTTTCACTCCCCTCCCTCCATACACCCCCTCTCCGTCTCTCTCTCCCTCTGCGGAACTCTGCTCTTTCTCAGGCTGGATAACATTGCATTTCATTAGCAGTGCGGTACTAACATCATCTCCTAGATGCCTGTTTCTCTCATCTCCTGCAAAAACCAGTGAGGACAATATGTAAAGCATGTTGCTTTATGTTTCTATTATGGTGGAGACTTTACATTCTACTGCTAACGATATTTTCTATCTCATAAACCTAAACCTCAGACAAGCCGTGCTGCATTTTAACATTTTGCATTAACAGGATGCTATTTGGTACGTTTAGTAAACCTTTTTGTACACGCATTGTGAATAATATAAGCATCTAGGTTATGATTATGTAAATGTCATTTAAATACATTAACTCTTTTTCCATAAACGGATTAAGCTAATATTCTGGTTTCTATCAGAATAACAGATGGCTTATGCCTGAATAAATCAGAATATTTGGTAATTATTGGTGATATTAGACAGACACACAATAAACGTTATATTTCTAAGCTGTAAATAAAACAAAGACTGTTGATTTCAGTCTTTCTACTAAAAAAAATCAAGTTTAATTCAATGCTACTATTTGTAATTTACTAGCAATTACTAAGTGGAAATTTTTTCAAAGTAAATCCTACACCAGTTTATTTTTCAGTGAGGAAACTATTGAAGAAACATTTTAGGAGGAGCGTTTATGTGGGCTATGTATGTATGCACTTAAAGTACCTCATCACTTTTGCAGGTCATTGTATTCTTGTTTGCTGCAGTCAGACAATATATTGATTAAATCATTGTGCAAAATACGAATAATGGAATAAATAAATAAATAAATAGAGAAAGCACCTGTAAGACTTCCACAAGGGATAAGAATGAAAAACTTTAAAAGTTTTATGCTGTAAACTTTGTAAAACTGTCCATGCAAACGTAGTCAGCATATTTCATATTGTGCTGTCATTGTGGGAACATTTGGGCCCCAAAATGCAGGCAAAACCTGACCCTCTCTCATCGGCTCCAGCGTCCCTGGAGAAGGCATTTGTGTGTGAGGGTGGTCTGGGAAAAAGCTTCATTTCAAAAGCACAATGGCGCGAATATTTTCGTCTGGTTTGTCAGGATTTGGTATGCACAAGTTGCTTACGACTCTTTCAATTCAATTCCAATTTAAGAGTGCTTTATTGGCATGACAAAAATTATACATTTGTATTGCCAAAGCAATCGCAGCTGGACTGCTTACAAATAGTACACATATGTATTAACAGAAAGAAAAAGAATAATAATAATAGTAATAATAATAGTAATAATAATAATATATAAAAAGTATTAAGCATGTAGTGCAAAATGAATTACTAATGTATAAGTATATAAACTAGAAATAAAAATAAAATAAGGGATTAGACATATTTACAGAAGCAAAATATACATCTAAGTAATATAATACAGTAATTTGGCCTAATATAATGTAGCTGTGCTGGAAAAATCAGATCAGGGCAGGGTGAGTGTTTTCTCTTCTGTGGTGACAGGCAGACACATATTGAGCAGCAAACACACAGCAGTTCTTTTGTTCTCCTAACAGATATGCCACTTTCTCCTGGTCTGAGAGAGTTTGAAATGTCTGATGGATCTGCTGTATTTTATCATAGAACACTGTCCGTATATCTGTGTATTTGGGGCATTCTGTTAGGAAGTGCAGTTCTGTTTCCATCTGATTCAGATCACAGTGTGATCTCTCACACACACTCTCTCTTCTCTCTCACACACACACTCTCTCGCTCTCTCTCTTCTCTCTCACACACACTCTCTCTCGCTCTCTCTCTTCTCTCTCTCACACACTCTCTCGCTCTCTCTCTTCTCTCTCTCACACACTCTCTCGCTCTCTCTCTTCTCTCTCTCACACACTCTCTCGCTCTCTCTCTTCTCTCTCTCACACACTCTCTCGCTCTCTCTCTTCTCTCTCTCACACACTCTCTCGCTCTCTCTCTTCTCTCTCTCACACACTCTCTCGCTCTCTCTCTTCTCTCTCTCACACACTCTCTCGCTCTCTCTCTTCTCTCTCTCACACACTCTCCTAGAACAGATATATATGCAACAAAAAACATGTATGTATATACATTTAAAAAAGTAAAACAAATGAACATTTTAAAATCGTAGAATTCTACAAACAATTTATAATTCAGTGTGTGTGGTGTGTGGTGTTTGTGTGTGTGTGTGTGTGTGATTATTGAGCATTTCATTGAGGATGCTATCTGCTCCACTTGCTTTTTTGTTTTTTAGGGCCTGGATTTTATCAATCAGTTCATTTTCTGTAATGGGGTAGTCTAATGGGTTTTGATATTTACCAATTGTATGTTCCATATGAATCACTTTTTCATATGTTTGGGTTTGTTCTGGGTTCATTGTAATTTCACTATAGAGTTGTTCAAAGTGATTTTTCCAGGTGTCTCCGTTTAGTATGGCTGCTTGTTCATGATGTTTTTTATGCAAGTAATTCCAGTTGTCCCAGAAATTGTTAGAATCTCTCTCTCACACTCTCTCGCTCTTTCTCTTCTCTCTCTCACACACTCTCTCGCTCGCTCTTCTCTCTCACACACACTCTCTCTCTCTCTCACACACTCTCTCGCTCTCTCTCTTCTCTCTCTCACACACTCTCTCTCTCTCTTCTCTCTCTCACACACTCTCTCTCTCTCTTCTCTCTCTCACACACTCTCTCGCTCTCTCTTCTCTCTCTCACACACACTCTCTCGTATTTCAATTTGGATAGATTTTTTGATGGCATAAAAGGCCCTTCTTGCTTTCTCTTTCAGTTCATTCACAGCCAAATTTAGCTTGCCAGTGGCATTTATCTTCAGCCCGAGGTATGTGTAGTTTGTGACATTTTCAATTTTGGTCACACCAAGGGTGAAGTTATGTCTCTTTCCCTGAACTCTGGGTCTTTTCTGGAATGTTAGCACTTTAGTTTTGTTAGGGTTAATCGTCAGGGCCCAGGTCTGACAGAACTTGTGCAGGATGTCTAGGCTCTGCTGTAGACCCTCTTCTGTTGGAGACAGCAGAACCAGATCATCTGCAAACAGCAAGAGCTTTATGTTGGAGTCATGCAGTGTGAGGCCAGGTGCTGCTGATTGTTCCAGGAGTTTCGCCAATTCATTAATGTAGATATTGAAGAGGGTCGGTGATAGTGGACAGCCCTGCCTCACACCCCGCCCTTGAGTGAAGAACTCTGTGCGTTTATTTCCAATTTTAATTGCGCATTGATTGTTTGAATACATTGTTTTTATGATATTGTATGTTTTACCCCCAATACCCGATTCTAGAAGTTTTGACAACAGACCTTCATGCCAAATTGAATCAAAGGCCTTTTGGAAATCTACAAAGCAAGCAAAAATTTTGGTTTTGTTTTGGTTAATGTATTTGTCGATCAGGGTGTGTAGGGTGAAGATGTGGTCTGTTGTTCTGTAATTTGGTAAGAATCCAATCTGACTTTTGCTGAGGACACTGTGCTCTGTGAGGAAGTGTACAAGTCTTGTGTTGATGATATTGCAGAACAGCTTCCCCAGATTACTGCTTACACAGATGCCTCTGTAGTTGTTGGGGTCTGATTTGTCTCCACTCTTGAATATGGGCGTTATGAGTCCTTGATTCCAGGTTTCAGGGAAATGACCAACACTCAGAACCAAGTTGAACAGTTTTAGTAGGGCCAATCTTAATGTGTGCTCTGTGTTCTTGAGCATTTCATTGAGGATGCCATCTGCTCCACTTGCTTTTTTGTTTTTTAGGACCTGGATTTTATCAATCAGTTCATTTTCTGTAATGGGGTAGTCTAATGGGTTTTGATATTTACCAATTGTATGTTCCATATGAATCACTTTTTCATATGTTTGGGTTTGTTCTGGGTTCATTGTAATTTCACTATAGAGTTGTTCAAAGTGATTTTTCCAGGTGTCTCCGTTTAGTATGGCTGCTTGTTCATGATGTTTTTTATGCAAGTAATTCCAGTTGTCCCAGAAATTGTTAGAATCTCTCTCTCACACTCTCTCGCTCTTTCTCTTCTCTCTCTCACACACTCTCTCGCTCGCTCTTCTCTCTCACACACACTCTCTCTCTCTCTCACACACTCTCTCGCTCTCTCTCTTCTCTCTCTCACACACTCTCTCTCTCTCTTCTCTCTCTCACACACTCTCTCGCTCTCTCTTCTCTTTCTCGCACTCTCTCTCGCTTTCTCTTCTCACTCTCTCAATTTTCAATTTCAATTTAAGAGTGCTTTATTGGCATGACAAAAATTATACATTTGTATTGCCAAAGCAATTGCAGCTGGACTGCTTACAAATAGTACACATGTATTAACAGAAAGAAAAATAATAATATAATAATTTTTCAGTTAGAGTATGTAATGTATAGATGTGATCAGATGTACGGTAATTTGGTAAAAATCCGATTTGGCTTCTGCTCAGTACATTGTGTGTGGTGATGAAGTCTAATAGTCGAGCGTTTATTATGCTACAGAATAACTTTCCCAGGTTGCTGCTCACACAGATGCCTCTGTAGTTGTTAGGATCAAATTGATCTCCGTTTTTAAAGATTGGTGTTATCAAGCCTTGATTCCAGATGTCAGGGAAGTAACATACGCTCAGAAGCACATTGAATAGTTTCAGAATGGCCAATTGGAATGCACTGCTTGTGTGTTTTATCATTTCGTTTAATATCCCATCAGGTCCAGATGCTTTTTTGAGTTGGAGGTTTCTGATTTTTTCTTTAAGTTCTTTATCAGTTATTGGGAAATCTAATGGGTTTTGGTTATCTTTGATGGCTAATTCTAGTTTTTCCAGTTGGTTGATTGTTTGATTTTGCTTACAGTTTGTGTTTCTCTCTCTCACACACTCTCTCGCTCTCTCTTCTCTCTCACACACACTCTCTCTTCTCTCTCTCACACACTCTCGCTCTCTCTTCTCTCTCTCATACACTCTCTCACACTCTCTTCTCTCTCTCACACACTCTCGCTCTCTCTTCTCTCTCTCCCCCACTCTCTCTCTCTCTCTCTTCTCTCTCTCTCACACTCTCTCTCGCTCTCTCTTCTCTCTCTCCCCCACTCTCTCTCTCTCTCTCTTCTCTCTCTCTCACACTCTCTCTCGCTCTCTCTTCTCTCTCTCCCCCACTCTCTCTCTCTCTCTCTTCTCTCTCTCTCACACTCTCTCTCGCTCTCTCTTCTCTCTCTCCCCCACTCTCTCTCTCTCTCTCTTCTCTCTCTCTCACACTCTCTCTCGCTCTCTCTTCTCTCTCTCCCCCACTCTCTCTCTCTCTCTCTTCTCTCTCTCTCACACTCTCTCTCGCTCTCTCTTCTCTCTCTCCCCCACTCTCTCTCTCTCTCTCTTCTCTCTCTCTCACACTCTCTCTCGCTCTCTCTTCTCTCTCTCCCCCACTCTCTCTCTCTCTCTCTTCTCTCTCTCTCACACTCTCTCTCGCTCTCTCTTCTCTCTCTCCCCCACTCTCTCTCTCTCTCTCTTCTCTCTCTCTCACACTCTCTCTCGCTCTCTCTTCTCTCTCTCCCCCACTCTCTCTCTCTCTCTCTTCTCTCTCTCTCACACTCTCTCTCGCTCTCTCTTCTCTCTCTCCCCCACTCTCTCTCTCTCTCTCTTCTCTCTCTCTCACACTCTCTCTCGCTCTCTCTTCTCTCTCTCCCCCACTCTCTCTCTCTCTCTCTTCTCTCTCTCTCACACTCTCTCTCGCTCTCTCTTCTCTCTCTCCCCCACTCTCTCTCTCTCTCTCTTCTCTCTCTCTCACACTCTCTCTCGCTCTCTCTTCTCTCTCTCCCCCACTCTCTCTCTCTCTCTCTTCTCTCTCTCTCACACTCTCTCTCGCTCTCTCTTCTCTCTCTCCCCCACTCTCTCTCTCTCTCTCTTCTCTCTCTCTCACACTCTCTCTCGCTCTCTCTTCTCTCTCTCCCCCACTCTCTCTCTCTCTCTCTTCTCTCTCTCTCACACTCTCTCTCGCTCTCTCTTCTCTCTCTCCCCCACTCTCTCTCTCTCTCTCTTCTCTCTCTCTCACACTCTCTCTCGCTCTCTCTTCTCTCTCTCCCCCACTCTCTCTCTCTCTCTCTTCTCTCTCTCTCACACTCTCTCTCGCTCTCTCTTCTCTCTCTCCCCCACTCTCTCTCTCTCTCTCTTCTCTCTCTCTCACACTCTCTCTCGCTCTCTCTTCTCTCTCTCCCCCACTCTCTCTCTCTCTCTCTTCTCTCTCTCTCACACTCTCTCTCGCTCTCTCTTCTCTCTCTCCCCCACTCTCTCTCTCTCTCTCTTCTCTCTCTCTCACACTCTCTCTCGCTCTCTCTTCTCTCTCTCCCCCACTCTCTCTCTCTCTCTCTTCTCTCTCTCTCACACTCTCTCTCGCTCTCTCTTCTCTCTCTCCCCCACTCTCTCTCTCTCTCTCTTCTCTCTCTCTCACACTCTCTCTCGCTCTCTCTTCTCTCTCTCCCCCACTCTCTCTCTCTCTCTCTTCTCTCTCTCTCACACTCTCTCTCGCTCTCTCTTCTCTCTCTCCCCCACTCTCTCTCTCTCTCTCTTCTCTCTCTCTCACACTCTCTCTCGCTCTCTCTTCTCTCTCTCCCCCACTCTCTCTCTCTCTCTCTTCTCTCTCTCTCACACTCTCTCTCGCTCTCTCTTCTCTCTCTCCCCCACTCTCTCTCTCTCTCTCTTCTCTCTCTCTCACACTCTCTCTCGCTCTCTCTTCTCTCTCTCCCCCACTCTCTCTCTCTCTCTCTTCTCTCTCTCTCACACTCTCTCTCGCTCTCTCTTCTCTCTCTCCCCCACTCTCTCTCTCTCTCTCTTCTCTCTCTCTCACACTCTCTCTCGCTCTCTCTTCTCTCTCTCCCCCACTCTCTCTCTCTCTCTCTTCTCTCTCTCTCACACTCTCTCTCGCTCTCTCTTCTCTCTCTCCCCCACTCTCTCTCTCTCTCTCTTCTCTCTCTCTCACACTCTCTCTCGCTCTCTCTTCTCTCTCTCCCCCACTCTCTCTCTCTCTCTCTTCTCTCTCTCTCACACTCTCTCTCGCTCTCTCTTCTCTCTCTCCCCCACTCTCTCTCTCTCTCTCTTCTCTCTCTCTCACACTCTCTCTCGCTCTCTCTTCTCTCTCTCCCCCACTCTCTCTCTCTCTCTCTTCTCTCTCTCTCACACTCTCTCTCGCTCTCTCTTCTCTCTCTCCCCCACTCTCTCTCTCTCTCTCTTCTCTCTCTCTCACACTCTCTCTCGCTCTCTCTTCTCTCTCTCCCCCACTCTCTCTCTCTCTCTCTTCTCTCTCTCTCACACTCTCTCTCGCTCTCTCTTCTCTCTCTCCCCCACTCTCTCTCTCTCTCTCTTCTCTCTCTCTCACACTCTCTCTCGCTCTCTCTTCTCTCTCTCCCCCACTCTCTCTCTCTCTCTCTTCTCTCTCTCTCACACTCTCTCTCGCTCTCTCTTCTCTCTCTCCCCCACTCTCTCTCTCTCTCTCTTCTCTCTCTCTCACACTCTCTCTCGCTCTCTCTTCTCTCTCTCCCCCACTCTCTCTCTCTCTCTCTTCTCTCTCTCTCACACTCTCTCTCGCTCTCTCTTCTCTCTCTCCCCCACTCTCTCTCTCTCTCTCTTCTCTCTCTCTCACACTCTCTCTCGCTCTCTCTTCTCTCTCTCCCCCACTCTCTCTCTCTCTCTCTTCTCTCTCTCTCACACTCTCTCTCGCTCTCTCTTCTCTCTCTCCCCCACTCTCTCTCTCTCTCTCTTCTCTCTCTCTCACACTCTCTCTCGCTCTCTCTTCTCTCTCTCCCCCACTCTCTCTCTCTCTCTCTTCTCTCTCTCTCACACTCTCTCTCGCTCTCTCTTCTCTCTCTCCCCCACTCTCTCTCTCTCTCTCTTCTCTCTCTCTCACACTCTCTCTCGCTCTCTCTTCTCTCTCTCCCCCACTCTCTCTCTCTCTCTCTTCTCTCTCTCTCACACTCTCTCTCGCTCTCTCTTCTCTCTCTCCCCCACTCTCTCTCTCTCTCTCTTCTCTCTCTCTCACACTCTCTCTCGCTCTCTCTTCTCTCTCTCCCCCACTCTCTCTCTCTCTCTCTTCTCTCTCTCTCACACTCTCTCTCGCTCTCTCTTCTCTCTCTCCCCCACTCTCTCTCTCTCTCTCTTCTCTCTCTCTCACACTCTCTCTCGCTCTCTCTTCTCTCTCTCCCCCACTCTCTCTCTCTCTCTCTTCTCTCTCTCTCACACTCTCTCTCGCTCTCTCTTCTCTCTCTCCCCCACTCTCTCTCTCTCTCTCTTCTCTCTCTCTCACACTCTCTCTCGCTCTCTCTTCTCTCTCTCCCCCACTCTCTCTCTCTCTCTCTTCTCTCTCTCTCACACTCTCTCTCGCTCTCTCTTCTCTCTCTCCCCCACTCTCTCTCTCTCTCTCTTCTCTCTCTCTCACACTCTCTCTCGCTCTCTCTTCTCTCTCTCCCCCACTCTCTCTCTCTCTCTCTTCTCTCTCTCTCACACTCTCTCTCGCTCTCTCTTCTCTCTCTCCCCCACTCTCTCTCTCTCTCTCTTCTCTCTCTCTCACACTCTCTCTCGCTCTCTCTTCTCTCTCTCCCCCACTCTCTCTCTCTCTCTCTTCTCTCTCTCACACACTCTCTCGCTCTCTCTCTCTCTCTCTCACACTCTCGGGGAGTAAGGAAAGGGACGGATAGCGCGAGCGAAGCGTTACGGCGCGGGCGGGAGAGACGCAGTCGCGCACACGCATTGGCTACACGCGCTCTAGACAAATCCGTGCACGAGTGACGTGGGGACGTGTGCGCGTTGAATATCTGCTATATGCTATATCTGTCTTGACAGAGATTCACAATTGTAACTTGTTTTTATTAGAATTTGACGTCATTTTAAACGCTTTCTGAGACGCGCAGTCCCCTCCGTTCTTTTCTTTTCTAACTCGTTTACAGTCCATTTCTCTTGATATGCATTTATCTCTCCTTGTCTTCCTCTCTGGGAGTGCGACGATCTTCAAACACGAGACAAACTAATGCGGTAAGCAATAATCTCAGATGTTCTGTAGTCTGTGTGTGTGCTCGCGATTTTTGGGGGCTGTTTGGATGTTTCCGTCTGCATGTGTGTGTGCGTGCGTGTGTGCATGTGGAATGTAAAGAGCGGAATCAATCGATGCCAAATTGCAAGCTTGCAAGCTCAGTTGTCGATTTTGTCAAAGCTCTTCGCCTGCGTTTGGTTTTTTCTGCAAATGTTTGCTAAACTGGGGGAAATATGATTGTGCATCTGCAAGCGCATCTTCGCATTCATTATGCATGTGCAGCATAAACTCTCCTTATCTGGAGCTCGATGAAACAAACAACGCTGATTTACTTCTAAAGCAAGTCTGTTGCGGTTCTTTGGACACATCCTGTCTCTTCAGCATTTTGAAGTGAGAATGGAGGGCTTTTTTCCAGAGAAAGGCGTCCATTTTCGGTGTCGGTGTCGGGCTCCTCTAATGAATGCACTGCGGCTCGCATCAGCGCCCAGCCTCCCCCTGTCAACTCCCACACTTCACCCTGACCATTTATCTGATCTCACTGATCACGAGCGTGGACCTTTTCACAGCCCTGTGACTGTTTGATCCATGCTTTTCAGTCACATCATGTGACCTTAGGAACATGGCTTTTGCTGTCAAGAGGCCTCTATTTCAGCATTAGGCAATTTTCAAAGGAGAAGATGCACCTGTCACACTGATGGACGATGAAGGCCTGCGCTGTAAAAATGTTTTATAATCTAGGCTAATCATTAAAAAATGTGTTTACTGTGATTTTAGCAGAAGGAATGAACGTAAAAATGATCTTGCTATCCATTTAGTAAGAAAAAATGGTACACTTTAGTATAAGAGACGAATTCTCACTATTAACTAGTTGCTTATTAGCATGCCTATTAGTAACGTATTGGCCGTTTATTAACATATTCTGCATGACCTTATTCTACATCCTTAATCCTACCCAATAGCTAAACTTACCAACTACCTTACTATTAATAAGCAGCAAATTAGGAGTTTATTGAGGCAAAAGTCGTAGTTAATGGTTTGTTAATAGCGAGAATCGGACCTTAAAATAAAGTGTGACCGAAAAAATAAGATATTTGACATTTTTAGAAAAAGCTTCTTGTTTTAATTATCAGTTACAAACACCAGGGTGATATGTTGCAAAAAATGAAATTATTAATAGCTTAAACAGGTTGGCACATTAACATATACTTATACTTATTTAACACAGTAGCAGAACTTCACTTAATTACAGAAGTGTAAAATATACTGTCACAAAAATGCCAACCTATAAATAATAATTTTTACGTCAACATTCTGGCAATTACAGCTGCCTCTATTTACTGTAAATAAAATATAATATATAAATATAGTTATGCATTTAGCAACATTTTATCCAAAGCAACTTTATTATATATTTTACAATATACAAAGCTAGCTTTATTAGAGAACTAATTATATGAGGAAGCAATCTAGAAAAGAGAAGAAATGCAAAAAGGAAATAGAAGTGTTTTTTTTTTCTTTTAACAAAATAATGTAAATAAATCAAATAAAACCTCGCACCAGATTTCTTGGGTACACCTTTCAAATCACACATTATGAACATGCAGCAGTATTGTTTATTTGAACATTTATTTCACTTACTCAGTTGACAAGTAACAATATGTCTTATTCAGTGCGTTTTACTGTATGAAAGAGAAAAAAAAAGAATGAATGAGAGTTTAAAATCACACAGCGCAAGCTAATGATAGTAGTGTCTGGCTTTGGCACAGAAACCTTAATCAGCATGCTTGTGTGCTCGCAGGAAGCCTAAGATGCGCCTCCATCGTTTACATGGCCTATGACCACACAGAAATGTTTTAATGAGAGAAAGCACTTGGTCAGGACTCCGGTTGAATCGCTCTTCTTTGGAGGATTCTGTTTAAGCAGATTGTGTCTCCTGGGTTCATAATTATGTAATACTCTGAAGAATCCTGTGTCAGCATTGCTGTACCAACACCATTTTCCCACGATCTATACAGGAACTGAGAGCGTTTCAGACTACAACAAAGGAAAAGAAACCCCAGCGGATGGCTTTCTTGCAATTATTAAAGAGCGGACCCCTGACTGAGATTATCTCCTTTATTCTCTGTATAATTCAGAGAAGTGAACTGTAAAAATAAGGAGTCCTGCATGCAGCTGTAATGCTTCAGATGTAAATGGCAAATGTTATCTTTGCGAGAAGAAATTGATAAATATAATCGAGACATGGATTGTTTTTGCAATTGGCTTCTGCACGTTGTGTTTGTCGTGACACTTTTCCAGGCACACTTGTTCTTTCCCACTAGACCAATACAGCTTTTAAAACAGTCATACTGCAGCAGACAAACAGAGTGGAGTGAAGTGACCCCTCATACCCCCGATCAATGCTGTGTATGGCAAAGCTGTATCCTCACGACGCCAGTAAAAGAGTGTTTCTACCTACATCAGTGATGGATGTTTACGCTGTTTAAACAGAATTAGAAGTTGGTTTGTGTTTTGTTGATATGTAGATTGTTTATGGTCAGTGCGGTTAATGTCCTGTTCGTGGTTACATTAGTGTGGCTTTTTAACAGACCGTGACATCAGAGTCAGGCAACATCTGTTTTCCATGTGTTTACTTTCACCCTAGTGCAGGGGTAGGCAAGTTCGGTCCTAGAGAGGCACAGTCCTGCAGAGTTCAGCTCCAACCCTTATCAAACACACCTGAACAAGCTAATCAATGTCTTCAGGATTACTAAGGCTATAGGCAGGTGAGGTTTTTTTCAGGGTTGGAGCTGAACTCTGCAGGACTGCGGCTCTCTAGGACCGAACTTGC
>NW_015505552.1:424617-428368 GCF_001515645.1 Sinocyclocheilus grahami
TTTTTTTCAGGGTTGGAGCTGAACTCTGCAGGACTGCGGCTCTCTAGGACCGAACTTGCCTACCCCTAGTGCAATGATGCAATAGTACTAATTTTAAACCATTTTGGCGCAGAAGACTGATGTTTTTTCAGGCAATAGTGATATTTAATAAAGAAATACCATTTTTGAATCAATTTACATTTAACTCCTACATAGAAATCTACCATCAACATGCAGTCAGTTAGATCTAGCACAGAAAATTCTGTTACCTGTAATCCAACTATAGTAATATAATATAATATAATAAACTCTAAAGTTAAATAAAATTAACGCTTTTATTTATATACAAATGTTTTTTGAGCACCAATTAAAATGTAAAATATATTAAAATAGAAAACAGTTAATTTAATTGTAATAATATTTCACAATATTACTATATTTTTGACCTATATTTAGATTTCATATTAATGTGGAATCAAACTGAACAACTTACACATTCTTTTGGATTGTCCTTAGAGCTGTAATAATTAACTCTCATTTTAATCGGTCCCATCTGGGACTGAAACTTCATAGAAGGAGAAGAAGAATCCTCTTCCTTAAATACAGACGAGAAAGAGTGCAATAGACAGCCTGTGATCATTTGGTCCCTTCATGCATAGTCATCAAACAGAACCTATAGCAAGCTGTAAGCAAGAGAAAATGATTAATTCAGTCAGTTTGTACATTTGTTGTCTGAATCTCAAAAGGAATTAAGAAACAAGGTAATGGCGCTTGTTTAGAGACTGTGGGAGGAGACACGGACATCCAGGTTAAGCAAATGAAATGAATATCCTCACTTGCTCTCTTCCTCCGAGCTTCCTACATGGGACACAGCAGCATAACTGCAACTATATTATTGTTTATCGTTCATTGAGCAACTGCCTCATGGCAAATGATCTTTATGTCTGAAGTTCATCTGAAAATAACTTTACTAAAAATAAAAGAGCCATGGATTTATTATTATATTAGAAGGAATATCCCTGAGCAGAAATGCTCATACTTTCATACACTGCTACTGTATCATTTATTCAAACACCTATCAGATGTTTGAGGATGTGAGTGCAGGAGTGATATATTCTTTGGTGAGATTGAAGCCTATAGCTGTGCTTGCTTGTTTGTCTGAATGTGAGGAGACGTGATAAATTCATCTAATTGCTTAATGGGGTTTTGTTAATCTTCTCTCATGTTTAATGAGAACAAATTGTTCAATATTGCAAATGTTCTTTTTTGGTGAAATTCACTTTAAGCCTCGTGGTGATGTGTGGTGATGTGCATTTATTTGATCAAAAATACAGTAAAACATGATTACAATTGAAAATAATTGTTTTCTGTATATTAAAATATGGTTTATTTCTTTGATGGTAAAGCTGAATTTTCAGCATCATTACTCCAGACTTCAGTGTCACATGATCCTTCAGAAATCATTCTTATATGATGATTTGGTGCTCAAGAAGCATTTTTTGAAACATTTATATCAATCATGACAACTCTCTGAATGAATTTTACCAGCATTTATTAGTAAGCTTGGAATGTACATAGGCATGGTCTTTGTGAACTAGATCTGCTATGCTGCTGCTGCTAAAGGAGGAAGGATATATCTGAAATGCACATGAAACAGTGACTTAAATTCAGACTGCTGCAAGGAAAATAGGGAGAATCCCCCAAGCAGATCTAGGCAGGTGGTGCTAGGGTAGGTGGAGGGTTAGCGAAATCCCATGGTGCACTGCAATGAACTGATTCGATGCAGCCAGGAATAAATAGGTTACATAGATAGAAACAAACAAATGATTGGATGAAGCAATCAGCTTTAAGTAAACCAATCAGCTGCTCGGAAGAGTTTCATGACTGAACTGTATATTTATCAATGGTAAAACAGTTGTGCTGGATTCTTTGATGAATTAAAAACTTCAAAAGAACAACATTTAGGCTATGCCAAATAAAAATATTTTGTAACAATGTACAAGTTTTGTCAAATGTCTGTCATTTTTGATCAAGTTCATGCATCCGTGCTGACTTTTGAACTGCAGTGTATATATAGTATGATCAAATTATGTTTGTTTGTTTGTTTGTGGGGCCAGTTTAGGAATAGTGTAGATGTTTTGTTGGTGGTATTTTAGAATGAATCTACTGGATCAACTGAATCATTTTTTGTAGTCTGATTATTAGTAGATCTAGGCATGAATTGGCTGTTTAATGTGTTCTAATGGGGCTTAAATGGATGTTATGTTATCAAGTGATCCTGTGCTTCGTACCGTTTCCTGACTGTTGAATTTGAATCTTTAAGGTGACCCTCCTCCTGAAAGCCTTACATGTCTATGCATATTGATATTATGTAAATGGCCTCTCCTCTGATGGAGTATAAATGTAGTGCCTGCTGGATCATCACCGCTCTTCTAACAGAGTTACACATTCTTTCCTTCATGATATTGGTCATGTCAGCTGATAATGTGGTGTAGTGTAGAGCTTGGCTGGTAAGAGAAAGATTGTGGAAGGGGTGATCCATGAACTATCACCACTATCACTTTTGTGCTCGTGAGCAAGCCACTTAACCCAAGCTTGCTCAAGGAACGGTCCATGTAACAAAAAAATCTGGATGTTATTTATGAAATGTGTCAGCTAAATGACTAATTAGTTATGATGAACACATTGACTTGAAGCACAATATAGGCAAGATTGCATTCACTTCTTTTAAGGGGAACATGATGTGAACTAAACACAGCATTTCATTTTCAGACTAATTTCCTCGTTCTGGCAAGCTCTAATCTGATTGGTCGACTTTATGCTACTTCAATGAGTAACGGCTATATTTCTTCAGTCTTGAAACAAGGTCATGTTTACTTTCAAGGATGAAATAATCACTGGATTTGCAAATACTTTAAAAGATATTCAAGTGTTTTGAAGTTAACTAGATATCCACAAGTGAAACTGTATATTATGCTTTGCTTTCTGAGTTATGTATGTAATAATAGTGTACTTTTCGCTTTTGAAGGGACAGAAAATATGATCACAAAGGCAGTCTATACACATTTTCCACTTTTTTTTCTGTTTGTTGCAGCAGCCACGTAATAATTTTTTTTACTCTGTGTTATTGTGGTTTAATCACCCTAGTGAAAAATAAATATACTAAAATGTATTTGAATTACATTCATTTCATGCTAAATATTCTACAAATACATACAGGTGCATCTCAATAAATTAGAATGTCGTGGAAAAGTTCATTTATTTCAGTAATTCAACTCAAATTGTGAAACTCATGTATTAAATAAATTCAATGCACACAGACTGAAGTAGTTTAAGTCTTTGGTTCTTTTAATTGTGATGATTTTGGCTCACATTTAACAAAAACCCACCAATTCACTATCTCAACAAATGAGAATATGGTGACATGCCAATCAGCTAATCAACTCAAAACACCTGCAAAGGTTTCCTGAGCCTTCAAAGAAGGAAGCATTAAGTGCTCCAAAATTTCTTGGTAAACTGGTGCAGTGATGTTAGTTTTCAAAAAACACAATGGACCAACAATAGCAGATGACATTGCACCCCAAATCATCACAGACTGTGGAAACTTAACACTGGACTTCAAGCAACTTGAGCTATGAGCTTCTCCACCCTTCCTCCAGACTCTAGGACCTTGGTTTCCAAATGAAATACAAAACTTGCTCTCATCTGAAAAGAGGACTTTGGACCACTGGGCAACAGTCCAGTTCTTCTTCTCCTTAGCCCAGGTAAAACG
>NW_015505552.1:428521-429890 GCF_001515645.1 Sinocyclocheilus grahami
TTTTTCCTTCCACTCAACTTTCTGTTAACATGCTTGGACACAGCACTCTGTGAAACAGCCAGCTTCTTTGTGAAGGGTGTCAATGATTGTCTTCTGGACAACTGTCAGAGCAGCAGTCTTCCCCATGATTGTGTAGCCTAGTGAACCAAACTGAGAGACCATTTTGAAGGCTCAGGAAACCTTTGCAGGTGTTTTGAGTTGATTAGCTGATTGGCATGTCACCATATTCTAATTTGTTGAGATAGTGAATTAGTGGGTTTTTGTTAAATGTGAGCCAAAATCATCACAATTAAAAGAACCAAAGACTTAAACTACTTCAGTCTGTGTGCATTGAATTTATTTAATACACGAGTTTCACAATTTGAGTTGAATTACTGAAATAAATGAACTTTTCCACGACATTCTAATTTATTGAGATGCACCTGTATACAGTACTTATTTATGTGCTAAATAAAAAATACCCTTCAATCGTACTTTTAGTATACTAAACTGGTATATTTAAAGTATGCTAAATTGGAACAACTAATTTTGTACTTAATGCACTTTGTGTGGAAGTAGTGCTGAAGTCCAACTAAAGATATACTGAAGTATATATGATTGTGCTGAAGTGGAACTATTGCAAGTAGGGATGCACCGATATGAAAATTTTGGCCGATACCGATAACCGATTATTCTTTATTTTTGAAAGCCGATAACCGATATGTTGGCCGATAAATCTATATCCAAATTGTTATATACTTTCTGAGAGCCTGATTACAAAAAAGGTCTCATCATTAAAAGCCACATCCCAAACACTTCAACATAAGCAGCCTAGTTTGAACGGTGTACGTTTAAAAAATAATTTTACTCTCCCATTACCAAATTTAGTCATAAAAAAGTCTTACAAATAAATAAAATTATGCATAAATAATGCAAACAAGTCACTGGACATCATTACACGTGTAAAGAATCAAAATGAATGCGCCATAGATCAATAAAACGGAATAGCCTCTGCACGGACAATAATTAAATGATTTTAATTACTAAACCATATTGTTGATGAAAATAATAAGAGAAAAATACAAGTGGTTGTTGTTATTAATAATATATCAATGATTTTGAAAAAGTAACAAATTAATACCACTGTTTTAAATAGCAGCCGTTGAGCTGCACGTGCTGAAGCTGAAGGCGCGTGCTGGAGCTGAATGAACACGGTAAACTGAAGCGTTTTGCTGGCAGCTTATTTAACTCAAGGAAATGCATCCTGACATCCTGAGATTAACAACATAAACATAATATTACAACTTATATACAGTATGTACAAAATGATGCAGTTATTGCATGCTATAGTCAGAATGTGTGATCCCGTTGTGGATGCGCTCTTCCCATA
>NW_015505552.1:431761-441025 GCF_001515645.1 Sinocyclocheilus grahami
GGTAAACTGAAGTGTTTTGCTGGCAGCTTATTTAACTCAAGGAAATGCATCCTGAGATTAATATTAATACAACATAAACATAATATTACAACTTATATATGTACAAAATGATGCAGTTATTGCGTGCTATAGTCAGAATGTGTGATCCTGTTGTGGATGCGCTCTTCCCATAACAACGCGCTGAAACACGGCAACTAAACCCAAAGAATTCACAACGTTTTATTATAATAATGTTCTCATTAGAATGTTATATACACGACATTCCCAATCATAGTTATTAATGTTGTGCACTGCTGTTTGAGCTGCGTGTGCTGAGCTAAAGATGATCACCGGTAAACTGAAGCGCTCTTTTAACTTAACCAAACGCATTCTATATGAGATAAATCAGATATACATCAAATAAACACAATATTACAATGTACAATTGCACAAAAGGCTGCAAACGAACAGCGCGCATCTGAAGTTGCTGATGCATTATTTATCGGCTTTAAGATATCGGCCGATACCGATAACAGAAAAAATGAGCCGATATGGGCCGATACCGATATGGTGGCCGATATATCGTGCATCCCTAATTGCAAGTATAGGCCTACTTCAGGTACACTTTAAATATTTACATTTAAAGACCAATATTATTAAAAAATCTTGCAATTCTCATTAATAGTGACATTAAAACACATTTTAGGCTTAATGTTAAGAAATGTGCATTGTGCACAAGTAGTACTCCAAATAAAGTTTAATTCTAATTTTTATATCAGTAAGTCTCGAGCGATATGTCAGTAAATATGTTAATATATTTTAACTATACTTAGTATGAAATAACTGTATTTTAAATGTTACTTTTTTTCCTAGGGCAGGTAAGTATCTCAGGTAAACCTGCAAACTGTGGCTGGTTGTTTTACATGTCAACTAGTTGGTCTGTTTCAGTCTAAAGTCGTCTTTCAACTATCTTTGGCTTAACCTACAATTTTCACATTTCTAGTGGTAGTTGCATGCAACTTTCAAATTGTTCATGTGCTCTGCTTATTTACCATGGTAAAATAAATAAATGTATGAATATATCCACACAAAACAAATGACTGCCAGCACATCTGAAAGAAAGGAATATTGCTTGTTAAGAGTCAGACTATGTCAGACAGTTATGTTAACTACTCTTCACTGGAAATGAATGACTTCTTGTTTATGCTGTTTAGTCAAAGGTCAGAGTATACGGGACTAGCTTAACCTTAGTTACCCTTTACTAATTAAACAAAACAATTTTCATTCTTAAGGAAATACAATTTCAGTGTCAGAATGCCAAAGCAATCAATCGTTCACATTTGGTAGATGGTTTTATCTAAAGCGACATTTGTTGCATTTAAGATATACATTATTTTCCATTTTATGCATTCCTGGGGGATTGAACCCATGACCTTGTGCGATGCTCTACCGTTCAAACTACAGGAACATGATGTGTCAAAATGCAATCCGAAGACGTGTATTCATGAGGTATGTAAAAAGGCAATGACACTCAAAGTGTGAGTGGGACAGGCACTATGTCCACAGCTGGGGCACATGGCAGATTTGACTACAGTGAACGAGAGCAGTGGGAATGTGAGAGGTGTAATAAGGGGAGTGTGGGAACGAGAGCTCAGGTGTTATACTCTAATCTTTCATTAGCGATGTCATCTCTGAGCTCAGTGCGGTCTCACACCCTCAGCATGACGATGATGCTGCAGCAGCAGCAGCAGCAGCGATAAATTCATCCAAACAGAACGGTGAAGGTAGTTTCATTGCTACATTTGATGTATAATGCTATTCACTTTTCAAAGTGAATCACTCAAGTGTTTCCTTTCACAAAGGTATCCAACTTCAGTGCGCTTGCTTTTCTTTGATTTAATTCGGACTTTCCATTATTATATTGCGTCTGCTCTTTCCATTCTCTCTCCATCTGCTTGTGGCTCACATTCATTCTCCCTCTCTTTCGAACAGTGCAAAAGAGGTCATAATTGATGCTCTTTGTCATGATTGCAGCAGGGACTTATGTGCTAATTATTCTTATTCACGAGTCATAATAATTGGACGCGTTTCCCATAATTACGGCTTTGCCTTTCACAGTCATGACACGATTTGTCTGAATGGTATATTAATTGTCTGAAATTTTGATCGGTTACTCGACGTACACATCTTGACGTGTCGAATGTATGGTGAGGAAGTAGTGATCTGGGGGAAATGGGTTATTTTGTGTCTTTTCCTCCCCCCAAGCCTTGCTAATCAATTCTCACACAGCAGAAGTAACTGAAATTATGAATGGAAGCAGCATTGTGGCTGATTACACGATAGTCTCATGAGAACAAGATCTCTGCTGTTTTTCTTGTGCCTGTGTGATTATAAATAGATGTAAATAAATATGTGATTTTTGTGGTCTGCCAAGCAATATGTTTGTATGTATTTATCGCAAATAGACGTGGCAGACTGTGGAAACGCAGAGGCGATCTGCTTCATATCATGTGTCATGTGTGGTTCTGGGTTTGATGCTGTTTTTTTGTCGACCTCAGTTTTAAGTATGGCAGAGGCATCACATAGAAACAGACACTAAAAGCTGCCGACTGTCTTGTGAGTGACTCTCAGGCTGATTAGTTTGACATATAGAAGAACAGTGTATTTCATACTGCCTCAGTTAATGTTTCTGGGGCCTGCAGAGGTGGAGTTGAACCCCTCAGGGCTGTTCAGTTCTCGCTGGCTTTCTGTGGGCAGTCATGTGAACTGCAAAAAATGATGGCCTGTTATTAATCAGTAACACTTTTGGCACTGTTTTTGGGGGAGGAGTATAATAATTCTTTGTTTGAGGAGAAGTAATGATGTTTTGTTAAGCAGTGAATGCTGTAATGCAGTGGTTCTCAATTGTTTTTTCCCCCTCCAGGACCCAGATATACCCAAAATGTCACTAAAACAAAACATTTCAATTATATTATTATGAACCGCATAGGCCTAAGAATATGCAGCATTAGTGAGTTTTTTCTTTCTAGATGTTTCATGCTATGGGCAGCCAATAATTATTTGCAAGGTGATAAGTAAAAGTATGTATTTTTGCTACACTCTGCATAATTACATATACATTTATATTGTTAGGTGTATTCTTTTTTTTTTTTTTTTTTTACGAAAAAATACTTTTCAGGAAGAATGGATTAAATTGATCAAAAATAACAGTGAAGACATTTATAATATTACAAATAATTTGCTTTTCAAATAAATGCTGTTCTTTAAACTTTCTATTCATCAAAGAATCCTGACAAATGTATTCAAATGTATTCTGTTTTCAACATTTGATAATAAATGTTTCTTGCACCAAATCAGCATATTAATAGGATTTCTGAAGGATCACGTGACTCTGAGGACTGGAGTAATGATGCTGAAAATCCAGATTTACCATTACAGACATAAATTACATTTTACAATTAAAATAGAATTTATTTTAAATTGTAATAATTTCACAATATTACTGTTTTACTGTGTTTTGATCAAATAAATGCAGCATCAGCAGCCTTGCTGAGCACAAGAGACGGAACATCTTTCTGACACAAAGCATTTTATACTACATTTGCAGTGCTCTAGACAGTAGTGCATAATAGTCCATGCTACAAATGTACTGTACATTCGATACACATACTTCATATTACATACAAAAGACTGAAGTATATGTATTTATACCATACACTCTCAGAAAAAAAGGACAAAAGCTGTCACTGTAACACTACCTTTTCAAAAGGTACACCTTTATACTTTATTTACCCCTAAAGGTTGCATATTAGTAGTACATAAATGGTACATTTGAGTACCTTTTGAAAGATAATCAACTCCGTAATGGATGATACAGTTTAACTTAACAAGGCTTACTGCATATTTCTGCACATTTCTCAGGGCACAGGTTAATTGCTGTAGCAGGAATGAAATTTACAGAGCATTGAACATGGTAGTGTATTTTACTGTGTGGAAGTATCGTAGTAGTTTCTAGTTATTGCATACTAGATTTGTAATGCAATAGTAAATTTATCGTGCATATTAGGTTATAGTTTATAGTACACCTGTAGTGCATACAGGACTAGATGTAGAGAATATTAAATATTATTGTAATTATTGTAAGTGTTCCCATGCAGCATTCTTCTCTAAGCAGCATTTTTTTTAAATTACATAAATATTTATTAAGTTATTAGTATAAATTAGTAGTGCAGTAGTATACAATATTGCTGCAATGCAGTTAGCTACTTGGCAACCTACATTTCTGAAGTTTTAAAGCTTCCTTTATACTGGCAATGTGATAAAGCACCATTAAACAGTGATTACACTGCTAGAAAAGAGGCGTTTGTGATCTGTGAATATGACTTTGTGACAAGGGCTGCTGGCAGAGACAGGAGCTGTAGTAATGAAGTCTTGGACCCAGTTTACACAGGTTAATGTCACATGATGCTTTATTCCCTGCTGAGACTCGACTGAGAGTGCGGAAACAGACTGTTGCCTCCATTTTTCACAGTTTCAGTCCCAGATTCTTGTATTGATCAAAATAAACTTCATTACTTCACTGTGTGAGAAGAGATTAAATAAGAGATTTTCATCTTCTCCATCTGCTTTTATCAAGTTATTTTGTCATTATGGTTTTCTGATTAATACTTTTACCCTTACCTGTGGCCATAGATATTAGACTAGTTTCCTTTTTGAAAAAAGAAATGTGGCTTCTTTTATTTGTATTAAATTTGCAGTTGTAGTGCACTTAAAATCTTACATGTATATTTAAAAAATTGACTTGTAGATAATATATTAATAAAATAAAGGCCAAGTGTTCTTAAAGAGAGAACACTCTCATGACTTGTTTCTTAATGCATTTTAGTACACTTTGTGATGTCAAATGAAAACTTTTACTTTAAAGTAAATTTTGAATCATTATGCTTTAATTATCATTTGTCATGTATTAAAGCAGTTCGCTTATTTTGATGTGTAGACTAACATACTAAAGTACAAGTACTTGATTATAACGTTAACTGTGTGGTATTCATTAATACATTTAAAGTTCACATATAAATGTACTAATTTGCAGCTTCTTCACTACAAATGTCTAATTACAAAATATTTATTATTAAATTAAATATAAACAATGTATACATTTGAATAGAAATGACATTAAAATACATATTTTAGTTTACAGTAAGTCCTTGTCGGTGTATATAGTAAACATTAACCATATTTCGAAGACAATTAAAGTAATTATGAAATCACATATAAAGATGTAATTAAATCCTTGAGGAAGTGGCTCAAAAAATAATTAAATTGCATTTAACACATTTTACGATACTTGCAATTACATGAAATTAAGTTTCTAAAAACATTACACTAATTTGCACGTCACTATATTATTAGTAGTATATTATTTCTGTGATAAGTACACATGTATTCATATACTGTATGAGTATTCAAAAATATAAATACACAAAGGTTACTATCCCACATAATTCTCATTAACAGCTGCTTGAAACTCACATTGTATGTCATTTTTGTTATTGGTTGTGTTAAACTGGTTTTGTACAGATTATATTTAGTTTGTTTGTGTTATTTTTGTATTTACAGTCTATCAGCTTATCTAACAGCTTACACCTGATAAACGTCTTTAGTTAGAATCGCTCGGATTGCCACATGCAAAATTCCACCTTTACAATGCGTTTGTATTTTTTGCACTGATGTGACACATTAGAAAACGGCTGAGATTTTCTATCCATGTTTTACTCAAAAGGGATTTTTCTATGAGGGCTACAAATCTGTACTGCAGAGGCTCACCATGCGAACAGGGTTTAACCCATTTTGATGGCTGTGCCATATTGCATTATAAATTATTAACAGCCAAGGCAGCCCCGCATTATGTCTGCTAAATCTTGTTTGCTAAATTATGCGTACTGCACGATTGTCCTCTGGTTTTATAGGTTTTTCACTGTGTGTGTGTTCGTGAGCATCTTTGCCTCGTATAGGTGTGGTTAACATAAAGCATCCGGCGCTGTGAGGTAACGCTTCTCCTTCTGCTTGGTCAGGGAGTCTCTACAGGCTCATTGCAATGATCCAATTCATGTGATGTTGCTGAACTGCATGTTTGTCAGTTATTCCCTTATCTCTTCCCGAGGGATGAAAGCACTGCCCCCCTCCTATCTCTCCATGCTTTTGCGATTCAGCGTTACTATGGTAACAGTGAAGACCTGCCTTTGCTCCTCTCTCCCCAAGTTCTTTAGAATCATTCCTTGCCAAAGTTCCCCCAAACAGTTTTTTGTGGCAAAGAAGTTGCGGCAGAATTCAACCTTTCTTTCTTCTCTATCTTCAGGTTTTTTATCAGCAATGACCAGAACTGACAAAAAGTAAGACTATACACACACAAAGGCATCAACACAAGCTTCTCCATTGTGGTCGACCGGTGAGAGCAGCAGAGAAACGGGGAGTAAACGAGTGCAGGAAGGAGAAAAGGAGTGTGCGAGGGCAGTCGATGGATGCTGCCCGGATTGAAGGGACAGCACATTCTCATCTGACGAGGAAAAGAAAGATTTCAAAATTGAGTCGAAGGACAGAAACTCACCGTCAGGTAAGCTTGTCCAATCAGGTAACAGTGTTAAAGGGTTAGTTCACCCAAAAATTACAATTCTCTCATTAATTACTCCCCCTCATGTTGTTATAAACCTGTTAGACCTTCGTTCATCTTCGGAACACAAATTGAGATATTTTTGATGAAATCTGAGAGCTTTCTGACCCTCCATAGACAAGGGTACTACCACGCTCAAAGCACAGAAACGTAGTAAGGACATCGTTAATATAGTCGCATAGGGCCTACATGTGCATTCCTCTGCTCGTAAACAAGGCGCAGCACATGCGTCGTGGTACTCTCGATAATGGAGGTGGACTTTCCTGGGAAAGAAGAAATTGTTGAATAAAGTCATTATTTTTGTTTTCTTTGCACATAAAAATATTCTCGTAGCTTCATAAAATTAGGGTTGAACCACTGATGTCCCATGGACAATTTTACCGATGTCCTTACTACTTTTCCGGGCCTTGAACGTGTCAGTTGCGTTGCTGTCTATGCAGGGTCAGAAAGCTCTGGATTTCATCAAAAATATCTTCATTTGTGTTCCAAAGATGAACAAAGGTTTTACGGGTTTGGAACGACGTGAGGATGAGTATTTAATGACAAAATTGAATTATCACTTTAAATGATCTTCAGGCTGATGCCAAAAAAGTGAAGGAAGCCAGACATTTCTCATCTCTCCATCACTATACGATCAATATAAAAGAAATCAAATGCAAGGAAAGATAGATGGGCAGGCAGTGATGTTTCCACATCTCTCTCTCCCTTTATTTGCTTCATCTCTCGCTCTCTCCCATAGGCATGGTGTGTGAGAAGGGCATTCAGATCCTTCTCACCATCGTGGGTGCTTTCGCATCCTTTGGCCTGATGACGGTGGCTATTGGCACTGATTATTGGCTGTACTCGCGGGCACTCATCTGCAATAGCACCGGCAATAACTCACAAGAGGATCCCCATAATAAGGAGAAGAAGGACCCCGGGGCCTTGACGCACTCTGGCCTGTGGAGGATCTGTTGTCTGGAGGGTCAGCCACTGTCTTGGCTCTTGGTTACATTGTGGGGGTGGCGTCTGTGTGCAGTTATTTGGGAAAAAAAAAAAAAGGAGAGTTAAGACTTATTAACATTTGCCTTCGTCAGGGCAGCCCAATGATGAGACAGTGTTTATACAAAAAAAAAATACTAGGGCAAAGTTTGGAAAACTGAAAATAGTACATCAAAGAGAATAACATACTATATGTATATGTATATATATATATATATATATATATATATACAGTGGGTGCGGAAAGTATTCAGGAAGGAGTGGCTTCACAACAACTCTGTGACTGTTCTTGAATGGCCCAGCCAGAGCCCTGACTTAAACCCAATTGAGCATCTCTGGAGAGACCTAAAAATGGCTGTCCACCAACGTTTACCATCCAACCTGACAGAACTGGAGAGGATCTGCAAGGAGGAATGGCAGAGGATCCCCAAATCCAGGTGTGAAAAACTTGTTGCATCTTTCCCAAAAAGACTCATGGCTGTATTAGATCAAAAGGGTGCTTCTACTAAATACTGAGCAAAGGGTCTGAATACTTAGGACCACGTGATATTTCAGTTTTTCTTTTTTAATAAATCTGCAAAAATGTCAACAATTCTGTTTTTCTGTCAATATGGGGTGCTGTGTGTACATTAATGGGGAAAACAAATTTACTTAAATGATTTTAGCAAATGGCTGCAATATAACAATGAGTGAAAAATTTAAGGGGGTCTAAATACTTTCCGTACCCACTGTATATATATAGGTGTGTGTGCCTACGTAACCATATTTTGGGGACAAATTTGTACCCAAAAGTGAGCTAAACCTGACAAAATCTCCAAAAACCTTCCTTTGGGGACGTCCTCATTTGTAAAACTGGTATAAAAATAAAGAAAATCAAGTTTTTTTTATATTGTAAAAATGCAGAAAGTTTCCTGTGAGGGGTAGGTTTAGGGGTAGGGTTGGTGTAGGGCGATAGAAAATACAGTTTGTACAGTATAAAAACCGTTACGCCTATGGAATGTCCCCATTTAGATAGCCGTGTGTGTGTTGATTGATGATTAAAGGGGTCATATGATGCTGCTAAAAAGAACATTATTTTGTGTATTTGGTGTAATGAAATGCGTTTATGCGGTTTAAAGTAAAAAAAAACACATTATTTTCCACATACTGTACATTATTGTTTCTCCTCTATGCCCCGCCTTTTTGAAATGCGTCGATTTTTACAAAACTCATCGGTCTGAAAGAGCGAGGTGTGCTGTGATTGGCCAGCTATCCAATGCGTTGTGATTGGCCGAATACCTCTAGCGTGAGACGGAAATGTTACGCCCCCCACATACTTGATATGAACACTATTAAAAAAGCCTCATAAAAACGGCCAAGAACGGCAACAACAGTTGTCTATACCTACAAACTTATGAAAAATTAATTCGCCAACTCTATGAAACCTACTCCTATAAAACTATATAATATTTTAGGAAAAAAATGGCGCAAATAAATAAATGTTCACCTTTTATTGGTATTTAGCCTTCATACAAACAAGAAATGTGAAATCACCGTCAAATAAATCTCAGACTCTCCTTATTAATATTAATATTGTTTTACTTCAAACTATAGGCTAACATACCAGTCAAAAGTTTTTGAACAGTAAGATTTTT
>NW_015505552.1:441050-458601 GCF_001515645.1 Sinocyclocheilus grahami
TTTTTTTCAGGTTTCTTTGATGAATAGAAAGTTCAGAAGAACAGCATTTATCTGAAACAGAAATCTTTTGTAACATTATAAATGTCTTTATCATCACTTTATCAATTTAAAACATCCTTGCCAAATGAAAGTAATAATTTATATAATATAATATAATTTAAAAAAAAAGAGCTTTTGAATGGTATAGTGTATAATGTTACAAAAGCTTTTTATTGTTAATTCTACAGGCTCTATGGAAATGATGAGGTTAATGAAGTATTTTATTCTATTGACAGCCCTAGTTTTTAAGAAATGAAAAACATCTTTGTTATCTCTTCAATTATATATACAATACCATTCAAAAGTTTGAGGTTGGAAAAATTTATTCATGTTTTTGAAAGAAATCTCTCCAATACTCACCAAAGCTGGATTTATTTGATCAGAAATACAGTAAAAACAGCAATATTGTGAAAAATTATTACAATCTAAAGTTTATTTCAAAAGTAAAATATTTTAATATATGTAATTTATTCCTGTGATGCAAAGCTGAAATTTCAGCATCATTACGCCAGTCTTCAGAGTCACATTATTTTTCAGAAATCATTCTAATATGCTGATTTGGTGCTCAAGAAACATTTCTTATTATCAGTGTTGAACATAATGTTGTACCAAATATTTTTAAAAACCTGTTTTTTTTGTTGTTTTTCAAATCAAATGCTGAATAAAATTAACTTATTTAAAAAAATAACAATAATAGTGTTACTAACCCCAAACTTTTGAACGGTGTGTGTATATATGTACATACAATAACTGCAGTGACAATATAAAATGTCATCTTTGTAATATCACACTATTTTCAATATTTATATCTTAGGACGGAGATCACTCGAAGGGCATATTCTTATTTTAAGAGTATTAAAAAAACAGTCTTAGATTATTTTACAGGCTGGCAATGATTCCAATTGTAAAAATACTCGAATCATAAGATTTGTAATGTTTACTTTAATTATACATCAAATTAATAGGATCTCTCAAGCTTTACATAATGCATATTATTCAAGTATTTTTATAATCAAGTACATTTTAATCATTCTGAAAATGACTAATATGTCTGTATAAAGGATGAAACCATTTCAAAAGTGTTCAATTCTTTATTTAAATAGTATTTAAGGGCAACATTTCTCACTTTTTTTACTTATGTGCTAAAATAGCAAAATCTATAACCAATAAAAAATTACAACTATACAGGCACATTTAAAAAAAATAAAAATAAAAAACAGAAATAAAACTACTAAAACTTTAATTTTTAAATGAGAACAGAAAATAATCATTCAAATGAATCAAAATATTAATAAAAATAATAATAGTATCTCAATTATACTAAAATAACATTTGATTGGACAGCTGGGTAAAAAGTAACAGTGACGTGCTCTGCTTTTTACTCGGTGTTGAACATTTTTCAACTGACTGTGACCAGAAAAATAAGGGAAGCGTGCAGTCTATTTTTAATGCAGTACATGGTGATTCCATTGCAAACAATTGAAAGAAAAAAAAAAACACTGGCCTGAGCTCTTTGGTGGACACATGGCCTTATGATGAAGCCAGCTATTTAAGTGCATCTTGCTGGCAAAAAAAAAAAAATTATAATAAAAAAAAATTGGATCGATGATTACAGTGCTTTGGACTGGATTTCTGGTAAACATTTTGACCTCAAATTGTGACTCAAAATTATACAAAAAGCTGGTGATGCCTTTGTATTCAATTGTGCATGTGCACTACTCAAGGCAAGCAAGAGAAAGCTGCAGCTAGCCTGCCAAAAAGCTCAAGAATAATTGTTCGACCAATCAGTTAATTCCCCCAAATATCAAGCAGGGATGAATGACAAATACGTTAAGAATTAAATGAGAACCACTGAAAGCAAAACAAAGTGCGGCACTGTTCTTTAAAACATGAGCAGCAAATGATCCAGTGTTTGCCGTGGCTCGGAGAGGCTCAGTTCACAGTAAAATGCTGCTCTACATGAACTCCATCTCTGCAAGTGCCTCGAGTTTGGGTCACTTATAACATGCATATATCTTCATGATAAAATCCACTGCAAATCCACATTTAAAAGCTGATATTTAAAATAAAATAAAAACTAGTGCAAAAACCTGTGAACTGATACACTATTGTGGTACTCAATATATTTTCCCAAGGTTGGCAGGTCAGTTGATGTACACTTTATGATAGATACTATTGTTTAGACACAAGGCCATTGCTGAAAGATGCAGTATCTCTAACAAAGAACCCAAATGGTGATGCCAGATTCTCCTCAGTGACACCTTTCCCCTTTATGCCTTCATCTCTTTCTTACAGATTAATGTCCATGAGAGGAGGAATATAAAAAGACAAACAGCTGTGAAAAGAATCCCCCCCACACCTGTCCACCTGTATCTCCCTGCGTCTGTCTCATCAATCCATCACATTCCCACTCCATCAATCAACACCAGTCACGATGTCATCATAGTGCGTCAGTCTGTCTGTCTGTCTGCCTGCACTGGAGCGGGTAGCTATTCACTCCCTGACTGACTCCAGGCCTATCTGCATGTGTGTGTGTTTCCTGTTCCACATCTTAACAAATGAACATAATGAATTAAGAGAATTAGATCTGTATCAGGCACTACAGTCTGAAAATGACTTGCCCATCTCATTTAAAGAGATTGGATTGCTGATTAGGCCATTAATTGGTATTTCAGAACTCTTGCAGTATTCCTAAATGAGATTTCAGAAGGGTCTATCTATCTATCTGTGTGTGTATATATATATATATATATATATATATGTCTCATCTATCTATATATATATATATATGTCTATCTATATGTATGTATATATATATATATATATATATATATATATGTCTCATCTATCTATATATATATATATATATGTCTATCTATATGTATGTATATATATATATATGTCTATCTATCTGTATGTATATATATATATATGTCTATCTATCTGTATGTGTATATATATATATATATATATATATATATATATATATATATATATATATATATCTGTCTGTACATTAATGTCCGTTTTATTATGAGAAAACATTTTTGTATCTTTATCTCTGAGTAAGTTCTAATGTTCCTGTTATAGCAAGAACTATTAAAAAATGCAACTGTAGCAAATTTATATTCATGCAGTTTTCCAAACAAGAAACTTTAGGGTTTTTTTGTTAAGAAATTATTTTTATTCAGCAAGGACACATTAATTTGGTCAAAAATTACAGTGAAGACATTTATATTGTTACAAATCATTTCTGTTTCATATAAATGCTGCTATTTCAAACTTTCTGTTCATCAAACACTGAATGTATAACGGTTTCCACAAAATATTAAGTAGCAGTAACTGTAGCAGTAGTAGTAAAGTAGCAGTAACTGTTTTCAAAATTGATCATTTCACGTTTCAGATCATGTGACACAGAAGACTGAAGTAATGATGCTGAAAATTTAGCATTACATCACAGGATTAAATTACATTTTAAAATATATTAGTAAAATATATTTCACAGTATTACTGTTTTTACTTGGTTGAGCATAAGAGACTTCCTTCAAAAACATTTAAAACTTTTGAACGGAAGTATAATGAAACAGCAATGTCATTTAATTATGATTTAGATAAGTATTAAATATTAAAAGAATCCAACTACAGTCTCTGCCAGAAAGTGCAGTGAGTGCTTGTACATCAGGGTGTTATCCTGAAGACACATTTGTGGGAAAGTGTGAGGGGTTTTGATGGAGGTACAGTAATGCAGTTCATTCTCAGAAGTAACATATGCGCAGTATGTGAGGCTTGTTGCAAGGATGCCTTACCTCTGATGTTCCTGTCTGTTTGCTTGTAGGGGTGAAGCGTGGTGTGTGCTCCCAGATCAACCACTTCCCAGAGGACGCCGACTTTGATCATGATGGAGCAGAATACGTCCTGCGTAAGAGGCTGCCCTTTATTACAACAAAAGACTTTATCATGACAAAGCATTTCTGCAGCATGAATGAAAGAAACATTCATAAAGAAACCGTACACCCAAAAATAAAGCATTTGCACTATTTACTCATTCTTGTTTAGATTTAAATCCTTCGGCTTTCTTCCCTGTTTTTAAGTTACATATTGCAGATTCACAATAATTCTGCAAATTCAATCCTATGCTTCATATCCCCTGAAATGCTCCAAGGCATTTCTGTGCTACAGTTTCCTGTGTGCACGTGTGCATGTCACACGCATAAATGCATGCATGCATGCACCCAGGTTGGCATTTTGGTTGGTATTTAGATGGCATTTCCTTGCTCTGTCCCAGCTTGACTGGTCCCAGATGGGATGCCGAACTGCCAGGGGAACATTTTTCCTCTGGGGCTTTTTCATACACAGTGCACAACAGCATCATTTAATTACCCAGGTGCCTCATTTTAGCTTAATATTTGTGTCTAAATATGTGGTATGGAGATAAGAATGCACAGTGTCAAAGACCTGAACAGAATTGACTCGCCTGCACTCATCATGTCTCACGCTTCTAATGCTCTCCGTCTCTCACCCTCTCCACTCCGCTATTCTCTCTTTCCCTGCAGGAGTGGTCCGGGCCTCCAACATCTTTCCCATTCTTAGTGCCATCCTGCTGCTAATGGGAGGAGTCTGTATCGCAGCCAGCCGTTTCTACAAGAGAAAAAGGAACATCGTGCTGGGGGCTGGCATTCTGTTTGTAGCGGCAGGTAAAGTGTGTGCATTGTGTGTGTACAGGCATTGGTCCATGAGTAAATGTCAAATTACATCTAATATTTACCTATACTAGAAAAATCTCATACACTATGGTGTCCTAAAGTATTCAATCTGGGATTTAAAAAAATTAATACAATTAAACGTGAATTAATGCATACATGGAAAAATCTGTCAATTTAAATATTTATAGTTTTAATATAATATAATAATATAATATATGTGTATCTTATATTGCATGTAAGATGCACGATATTATATTATTTCCCATTTTTATTTATGCATTTGGCAGACACCTTTATCCAAAGTAGCTTACACTGCATTCAGGATGCACATTGATTTTAAATTTACTTTGGATAAAAGCATCTGCCAAACTCAAATAAAAAATGGGAAGTAATCTTATAATTAAATGTGTATCTAGAATGCAATATAATGCATATATTATAAATTATTTTAATATAATAATAATATGACAACAGAAAACACCACAAAATGCTATAAAATGCTAAATAAATAAATAAAATTACAGAAAGTCTTTAATTGTATGTCTGTACAGAATGATCCACAATATTACTGTAAAATGTAAAACTTTTTATCTGATAAAACCTAATTGCCAGATTGGACTGTGAATGCTTCAGAATCTTTTTTATTCTGCATTTCTGTATTTCTCTGTACCTGAGAGTTTTGATCAGTTGGCATGTTTTTGATCATTGATCTTTAGGCCTGAGTAACATCATTGGTGTGATAGTGTACATTTCTGCCGCTCTGGGTGACATTTCCCCAAAGAAGGATGAGGATAAGAAATGGCAGTACTCCTACGGCTGGTCCTTCTACTTCGGCGGGCTGTCCTTCATCCTGGCTGAGATGGTGGGCGTGTTGGCGGTAAATATCTACATCGAGAAGAACAAGGAGCTCCGCTGTCGCTCTCGCACCGATATCTTTAAGAGCACCACTCACGCCATGCTACGGCTCCCGAGCTACCGCTTCCGCCGCAGATCACGTTCCAGCTCTCGATCCACAGACCCCTCGCGCTCACGAGACCCCTCTCCCGTGGGGGGCCCACCGGGGGGAAAGAACTTCGGAATGCCCCCGTCTGCTTTACTCTCTCAGGGGCCCATCTCTGTGTCCACTCTACCCAACCCTCACTCCCGCTCCACTCTGCCAGGGGGCGATATTTCCCTTTACACCCTCTCCCGAGACCCCAAATTGGGTGGTTTGGGAGGGCTGGGCGCCCCTCCGCTGTACGGCACGGTGGACCGCGCCACGCTATACCAGCTACACAACTGCTTCCCGAAAGAGGGCGGAGGAGGTATGATGATGAGTGGGACACTGCCCTCGCTCAAACCCCACAATCCCTCAGTCGTCCAGAATTCTTCCAACTCCAACGCGCCGCTCAGCAACTCCGTCCCGTCCTCCCAACCTCCACCTTTCTCCTCCTCTACGGTGGAGCGGGAACGAGGGATGGGAACACTGGATAGGCTAGGAAAAGGTGACAGAGAGAGCAACTCCAACACGCTAAATAGGAAAACTACACCAGTGTAGACAGATAGAGGGTTGGCGTAGTTGATAAAGCGCAAAAGCGAGAGACAATGTAGATGGAAAGACTGGACAACAACTAAAAAGGGGAAAAGTCTCTCGGCATTGACAAATGTTTCACTTTATGAAAAAATAAAGAGTAAAAGAATGACAAACATCTCATAATGACAACAACACCTCATGTTTTTTTTTTCTTCAGTACTGTTTTAATTAAACCATTATCATGGAATACTGTGTTATTATTTTGCTCGATTTTAGGCGTGGAATTTCAAGACAGTGATGTGTTGTTGTTATTACGAGACGTTTGAACTGCTAGCTCTTAACATGTTGAATGATTCTAGTCTTTAAACTAGAAAGACTATTTTGCTTTTCAAAGATGTTTGACTGCGATTCCAAAACGTGATACTGAGCACTGCAGAAACATGAGTGTATTCAATGTGTGTGAGAAGATTATTACTACGACGACTAACTTTGTGAGAAAGCATTTTATTTATTTTAAAGAAAGTTTTATTTTCTACCCTTTGATAACATGCAATTTAGTGTAATATCTGTATATCTGTCTTCCAGCTCAGTAAAGAGATCGGCACCATAATTGATGGACTGAAATGACAAAGTTCAAGTGAAAACGATTTTTATATAAACCTACCATCATATTATTTTTGTTAAAATCACTATTAGCAGTAGAAGTAGCACTTGATGAATTGAAAACCTTTGTTTTGGGGCATTAAAACATTCCCTCACTTGGTCAAAGAGGGACAGATGATATATTTGTACAGAGAAAATGACGAATGATGACATTCAGAAGAGGGGCTTCTATCCAAAACTGTGCTTTTCAAATCAGAGGGAGGGAGGATGGAAAAAAACAACTACATTTTAAAATACAAATGTATATTACACAACTGTATTTGAAAAAAAAGAGATATTTTAAAAATAGTACAGATGTGAAGGGGGGGGGGGGGGTCTTTATGTATTGAAAAGGGCAGAATGGGTGGGTCAGGCTTTTTTGAATATGTATGAGGACACGGTCTTCCTTGAGCTCTGATTGGGCTAGACTCGTATGTGGGGCATGCCCGGTCTCTTTTGTGTTTTCCCTCCATTGTGTCATGTGATCATGACAAGCATCCCAAAGGCAAACTCCCATCCCAAAAAAAAAAAAAAAAAACTACACAAAAACAAATGTTCACTGTGCTGCACCTGACTCCCTTTGATCCGTCTGCTTCTCTAAATGAGAGATTATATATGTGGACATTCTGCTAACCTTTAACCTTTATTCCATGATCCCAGCCAACTGGAGGTCAACACAGGACATTTCATAAAAGAGTGCAAATGGGCATCAAATCACAAACTCCTGCATTCGGGGGTCTTTTTTAATTCATACAAAAAAAAAAGTGAAACTACACGGACAGCATTTATGTGGTCAGTTATAAATATTACGTAGTGGAGAATAGATCTAGAGAAAATATGGTTTATCTTAATGTGTGATAAACTCTTAACACTGTATTGCACGAATTTTATATATAAAAGAAACAACAATCTACGAGTGATGTCATTTGTGTGTTTTTAACATCTTTATCCATAAAAGATAACGAAGATGATCTTTCATGGAAGCACGTTTCCATCTCACAGTAAAAAATGCAGATAGGTAATTGTGAGATTAGTTTAAAATACAAAAAAATTCAGTGAAAATAGTCACCATTATCTTTTTTTTTTTTACTCTGAGGACCAAACGGGCTTCCATAAACTTCTAATTCAGTGGTTCTCAACCAGGGGCCGGGGCCTGCTAGGGGGCCTCAGCAAATTTTCAAGGAGGCCTCAAGATGCCTTAAACTAATTTAAAATAAGGAAAAATTTGTATTACAATAAGCCAAAACAATCAAGATATTTCTTATTTTAATTCACCCCTCGACAATTTTTTTTTTTCCTTTGAAGAACCAAGACTCTTTATATGAGGTAAATGTCACATAAAATTAATAAAATCTTAAAAGTCCTTGAATGTTTTCAATATCAATGAATATCATTTTTTTCTAGTAACGTCAAACACTATAATACTTTATTGGGTAGAAATTGAGTCAAATTTTTGAGTCAAAAAGGTTAAGAACCACTGTTCTAATAATCAGCTTAAAAAAACTAAATTAGAAAACAAAAAAAAAAGAATTAAAAAAATTCCTTTAACAGATAAAATCTAGATATTTTGCAGAATCATATTTGAATTTGACCATTTTCTGTGTATAATTTGGGTAAATGAATATTGACCTATTTTTTTTTTCCTGATTTCCAGATGGGCAGGCCATCACTTTCTCACTATTGGAGGACTGTCTAGAGGTTTTTATTGTACATACCCAAAAACATGCACTCATTTCAGTCCCGACCAACAATTAATAAACCTGCACGAGCAGATCCTGTTTTATTCCCCCCCCCATTCACTCGTACACATAAAAAGTGAAAGAACAGCCCGCTAGACCGAAAGGCACTATTAAAGGGCTATATATACAAGCAGACCTCTGGCTTGAGTGTCAATCTACAGCTCCAATTTCCCTACTCCTGCACCCACCCATATTCCGGCCATCTGATCAGCCCACACTCTCTTATGCTATAGATTCACCAAATTAAATGGGCCAGTAATAAGCTCGCTGTAGGACATGTTGAGACGGTTTCTCCAGGAACATGCTCGCCACCTGTCATTTCTGCGGTTTGAGGAGATCCAGATTGTTACAGGATGGAGGCTTTAGTTAGACTGGACGAAAGACACACAGATTACTGAGGCTCAGACCTTTCCTCACTTCCCAAATGTGCCAGCACTGCATTCACAAACACTCGGGTGGGAGGGGAGGAACGGGACGGCAGACGCAGCTCCACCCAAACCCTCGGAGACACCCAAGAGCCATCAACATCGGGAGAGAACGTCGAGGGGGGGCATAGTTGACATTCTAGGATAGTATTTCTCATCCACTTCAACATGATGTGCTTAGATGAGCAATGCGCTAATTTTAGACTGAGCGAGTGGCAAAAGAGAAGGAGTGAGATTAAGAAACAAGCGAGGGAAGGAGTACAGGAGACTGTCTTAGGTGAAAGAGATTTAATCCTCAAGCAAAACTAGTGAACGAGAAAGAGCGTGATGAATATAGAGTGACAAACAACCAAGTGAAGAACAGACATGAAAGAAAGAAGAGAGTTCAGTGAAGGACAGGGTCTTCAGTATAGGGATAAAGAAAAGCAGGAGTACAATATAAACACAGTATTTACAGAGAAATGTGGCTAAACAGTGGGCCCATATCCACATCAATCGATTCCGTACATCATTTTTATACACACAATAGAAACATCTGTTTCAAGTGTATAGTATTAAGCATCGTTTTACATTAATATACAGTTGAAGTCAAAAGTTTACATACACCTTGCAGAATCTGCAACATGTTAATTTTACCAAAATAAGAGGGATCATACAAAATGCATGTTATTTAGTACTGACCTAAATAAGATATTTCACATAAAAGATGTTTAGATATAGTCCACAAGAGAAAATAATAGTTGAATTTATAAAAATGACCCCATTCAGAAGGAAAAACGATGCATTAAAAGCCAGGGGTGTAAACTTTGAATTTGAAGATCAGGGCAAATTTTACTTATTTTGTCTTCTGGGAAATGTGAACGTATCTTCTGTAGCTTCTGAAGGGCAGTACTAAATGAAAAATATATGATATTTAGGCAAAATAAGAAAAATTTACACATCTTCATTCTGTTCAAAAGTTTTCACCTCTTAATGCATGTTTTTTCCTTCTGGAGCGGTATAGTATTAAGCATCGTTTTACATTTATATACAGTTGAAGTCAAAAGTTTACATACACCTTGCAGAATCTGCAACATGTTAATTTTACCAAAATAAGAGGGATCATACAAAATGCATGTTATTTAGTACTGACCTAAATAAGATATTTCACATAAAAGATGTTTAGATATAGTCCACAAGAGAAAATAATAGTTGAATTTATAAAAATGACCCCATTCAGAAGGAAAAACGATGCATTAAAAGCCAGGGGTGTAAACTTTGAATTTGAAGATCAGGGCAAATTTTACTTATTTTGTCTTCTGGGAAATGTGAACGTATCTTCTGTAGCTTCTGAAGGGCAGTACTAAATGAAAAATATATGATATTTAGGCAAAATAAGAAAAATTTACACATCTTCATTCTGTTCAAAAGTTTTCACCTCTTAATGCATGTTTTTTCCTTCTGGAGCATCAGTGAGCGTTTGAACCTTCTGTAATAGCTGCATATGAGTCCCTCGGTTGTCCTCAGTGTGAAAAGATGGATCTCAAAATCATACAGTCATTGTTAGAAAGGGTTCAAATACACAAAAATGCTGGAAAAGAATTTGTGGGACCTGAAGGATTTTTCTGAAGAACAGCAGGCAGTCTAACGGTTCAGGACAAACAAATGACTCATGAACAACTATCACTAAACAAAAAACAGCTGTGGATCATTCAGGTAACAACACGGTATTAAGAATCAAGTGTATGTAAACCTTTGAACTTTTGAGTAATTTTTATAAATTCAACTATTATTTTTATTTTGTGGACTATGTGTAAACATCTTTTATGTGAAATATCTTATTCAGGTCAGTACTAAATAAACAATAACATGCATTTTGTATGATCCCTCTTATTTGAAAAGAATTAACATTTTGCAGATTTTGCAAGGTTTCTGTAAACTTTTGACTTCAACTGTAAATAATAAACCATCCCATTAAATCGATGCATTGAAATCAATGATATCTAGTCTGCTGATGACTTTGTTCACTGAAAACCAGCAGAAAAGATCAGTATAAAGTGATCCCAAAAAGTATTTGGGCACTTAAATGCATGAATATTAAATTTTATAGCTAACTACCAAACAAAGTAGTTTATTTTAAAGAAAGATGGTACAAAGACTTTCTGAAATAAAAAAATAAAATTAATTAACAAAAAAAAATGTGTATATATATATATATATATATAGTTAAAAATATTGTATACAAAATATTGGACACATTTTTTAATGTTTTGAATTTTGAAGAAGTGTCACTTCTTGGGATCACTGTAGCTGGTTTACTATAAACATAATTATGGTCAATGAAACTCACCTGCCAAGTCTCGTTATTAAACAGAACGGCTATGATGGTACACAAGCCATTTCTTAATAGCATAAACCTGTAAAGCTGGTTTGCAGTTTTATTCTAAAGGCCTGTTTGCACCAATGACGATAACAATAATAGTAACTATAACTCTAAAGTTTTAATAATCATTCTAATTCTATGAGAATAGAGAAGTCTGCACCACAGCTATATTGAAAATGCCACAGAGGAACGATATTACGGGAATCATTTTCAGAATGATTTTTTTTTCTCTAGCTGATGAATGATAAAAGCACTGACAGCCAATCAGAATCCACTCAACTTTAAAGAGCTCAAGCATTTAAAACAGCAGTGTGCTCTTATAATACCCAGAATGTTATCTGACACTAATATAGTTATCTTTCTTGGTGGGAACAAGGCTTTAGCATTGATAGGATGGCCTAAAAAAAATCAACACTTTCAACCCACAAATACCTGATAAGTCAGTATTATATGCCTAGTAATCAAATAAGGTTTCTTATACAAATGCAGATAAAGGGACAATGCATAATAGCACAGCATGTTGTGTAAATGAAGCCTTTCAAGACAGTAAACAGATCTGTTGGTCACTGATTTGATGTACATAACCATCATAGAAATACCGGTTCAAATTTCAGAGTCGGTGTATGAGCATTAAGGTCTATCATCTTATCGAAGAGCAAACTAATGCTAGTTTTTGCAAAACATTAGCTTTTGAGAGTCCTTTATAACATCAGTTAATCTCCACAAGCAGCATAAGAGTATAAAAGATCTTGTGCTACTTAACTCGCTGGCAGTCCTCTGACAGCTAGGCATCGCTACTGCTCTGCTGACGAAAACATTTCTCCAGGGGGTTGTAGGGGAGGGAAAGCAACAGGAACATAAGCCCTCCAAAAATGAGAATGGCCGCAGCCGAGCCAAGACACGCCACTGACCAGGACAACTCATGATGGAGAGGGATACTGTGATCGCTTGCCAATAACGCCAGCACAGACTGGTGGAAAACTATGATGGACAGGAGGACCAGGATACCTGGGGAAAGTGGAGACGAAAGGTCATTTTATTTAAAGGAACGGTTCAACTATTTGAATTCAATGTGAAACACTCAGGAGCAGAATTACATTTGTAGTTGGTAAATTACAAAATTGCTCAAAGATTTTTTCTGAAGCGCTTCACAGTACATAGCTTCCTACTTTGGCTTGTAACTGCGGTCACTATATGCTGACAGTTTAAGCATATAGTGACCGCATATGCAAATGAGATCCAAAAACTTTATGGATCTCATATGCTAAACAATGATTAAAAAGAAAATCAGGAGACCTATTACAACTTAAAAGCATGGTTGAAAGTTAACAAATACTAATTTAATGATTTAATTAATTCTTTTAAGTTGCAAAACTGTTTTGATGAGCTCGGTTGACAAAATAATGCCGACTGTTACATCGACTTCATATTAAGTGTACCTGGAAATTTCCATTAAGTGATTTTAGCAACAAAAAAAATTGTTTATGCTCTACCTTTGTTATTTACACACATTACACATTTCATTAGAAGCGGTCATAACTCAAAAAGATTGATGCAAACTGTTTTTGGAGTAACATTGTTTGTTTACAATATTTAAATGTTTTCTTGGAAAGCCATTATTAATTGATTCCAACAAATCTCTATTTTTAATGAAGTCCAGGTAGCGTGTTCTTGTTCATTTCCATGAGCTGTGATTCAGTGAGTGAGTTACTTATGAAATCGGTAACGATTCACAACAATCAACTCAAGTCTGATTCAAATGTGTAAACTCTCGAGTGAGTCTGAGGCTTTTTCATGACTCTTTTTAAATGACTATCAACTAATAGTTCACTTAGTTGAGACGTGAGTGAAAACATGAACACACTGAAGAACTGCTTTATAGTAAAAAATTGAGCTTGTAATTTTAATTGGAAGTGACACTGACACTGTTTTTTCATGTTGCAAATGACTGACTTTAAAACAAACTATTTTATAAAGTGTTGTATAAATAAACATGACATGACTTGACTGGAGTGCCGAATTGCAAAGCTGGTGCAAACTTATCCACATGGATATGATCAGATGCTTTCTTAACTGCTGCTTTCTCACCACTCTCTCACCCTAAGAGAATAATGAAAAAGAACTTCACCGTGAGTTCATTAGGAATGTTTTTCTCCAACTGTTTTCTTATGATATACCTCAAACTCATATTAAACATGAGTGGTTACACGTGATTAGTGAAGTGACACTGAAATACAGTCATCTCTATTTCTTGAGATGCCTGACATTGTGATTGAGGTTGAGGTTTAAGCTTAGAATCTCAGCAATGGGACACAGTGCGCTTGAACATTGCCAATCCCCCATTAAGTCCAGAACATTGACTCATAGGCTGCGTCAATAAATTTGAGCCTCCTCCAATAACTACTTAAGATTTTGTGCAGCTGAATGGTGTTGGTGTGTTTTTAAAGTCACCGAATGCAGGTATGAGATGTTTAAGAGGTACCTGAGAAGACGAAGCAGATGGTAGCAGGCTTGAGGAAGAAGGGCACACTCTTACTGAGAGACATAGTGATACACACAGAGCCCATGATCATCAGAAACAAACTCAACAAAGCCAACATTGCACCTGCTATATGTAAACCTAAGAGAGAAACAAAGCAAGCAATGAGTCATATTTGTTCGAAGACATAATTCTGCATCGTTAAACAATATAGGCAAACATACGTGGGCAACTAAACCCTGCTGTGTTTGTTGAGCATTTAATTATAAAACCATTGGCATTAATGACTCTCCCGAACCAGCCTGCACTCTTCTGGGAAGGCTTTCCACTTGATGCTGGAACATGGCTGAAGGGATTTGCACCCATTCAAAACGAAGAGCATTAGTGAGGTCAGGGACCAATTTTGGCCAATGGGATCTGGCACACATTCAGCATTCCAGTGTATCCCAAAGGTGTTCAATCTGGATTTTAAGCAGTAAATTATTTGTATGTGGCTATAGCATTATGGTCTACCAGTGGAGATACAGGAACACAACTAGCTCAACTGGTTATCACAAAATGTGAGCTATATTCCAAGACATGAGCTTCATGTGAGCAACAGGCTGAAAATTGCGTCTCAATTATTCACAAATAAATATTGACATCTGTTGTCGATCTCTGGCAAGCTTGAAGAGAAGTAGCAATGCCTGATTCATCAACTACCTGCTCTTTTGAGTCAGATCTTTTCAATAGCCAGTGAGTTTCTCCGTGTCTGGAGAGCGTCAGCAGCGTGGGTTATTTCAAAGTTAACAGCTATAACAACGGAATTAAAGACTTTTAAAATAATTTCAGCTCAAAACTCACTTTCCGACAGCAGCGAGTATGAAATAACTTCTGTTTGAGATCCGATGTGGATTATGATCATACATATTTGTAATCGATGCAAAAGACTATGAACACTAGCCATTACCATAGTAAAAATGTTAAATACAACCGCTTGAAGAAATCAGACAAATCATAGAGACTAGGCTATCACAATCGTGTATTTATTTAGTAACAAATTTTATCTGTCAGTAGGCTCGTCTCTTTATACCCGAGTGTCTGATGTTCATATTTAGCTCATAATCATAGCAGCCCATAGCATCATAATCATAGTTTTTGTTCGGGAGGCTCCTCAGCTGCTCAGGTCGTATTTTTGATGGAAATATAGAAATTATTATTTTTTCTAAATGTGATGTATACTGCGACTACAAATAAACAGAAACAGACATGACTGAATAGTATGTGTGTCCTCTTTCTTTTGTGAAATAACGGTAAATACCACTTTATTTCTGTGTGACTAATTTTCAATCCTGACAAATTAATTCATTATGATCAATGCATCACTTATTATTGTAAAACTGGTAAAACAGAGATGCTTTTGCATTTAAATCTTTGTCAACAACAAAAAAACGCAAACAAATGGCCGCTCTTATCATTTTGTGATAAGAAAAAAAAAATATTATCGTTTTGTTGGTGAAATGATGGGGTTGTGTGGCCTTGTTCCAAAGAGTGTAAAGTGCAGGTTTTATTGAAGCGCAGCGGAGCTTCTGGCACGACGGTGGAAACACAGCGTGATTTTGGGCCCGGTGCTACAGGTCTGAGGATATTAGCCTTAGCCCTGCCCGGCCCGTTGAAAGCACTGGCTCGCACTGGGCCGACAGTGGAAAAGCAGCTACTGAATCTGTTGAACCAGTTAACAATACCAGTGTGAATTATTTAGTCAAGAATCAAACCGATCTGGATCTGTTTTATACAGAGATAATGTTGAGAATTGTGAATAACTTAAATTTCAGTCTGTTTCTTACACGAAGCTAGCATATTAATTCAGAGGAAAAAATTTACAAGTACATATATTCTTTTGGGTTCCACATGGGAGAAAAAGTCATACAGGTTTGGAACAACATGGGGAGTAAATGATGACAGAAGTTTCTTTTTTTGGTGAACTACATTCTTAAAAACAAATCTTCTTTATTGGCATTGATGGTCCAACGAAGAACCTTTAACATCCATGGAACCTTTCCATTGCACAAAAGGTTCTTTATAGTGAAAAAAGCATCTTTAGATTTGGGGAACCAAAGATGGTTCTTGTATGGCATCGCTCCAAAAAATCTTTTTGGAACCTTTATTTTTAAGAGTGTACAGCCTAGCCAAAACTGTAAGAAGGGGCATCCATGTACTTTTGGGCATATATTTTGTTGGGGTATTAATTATGCCAATGCACTTGAAATAAGTGAAACAAGAAATAGAGCTCATGATGCATTCTTGTGCATGTACACAATATGAAATGTGGAGAGATGGAGAGACATGGAGCGGGGGAGGAGACAGAAACACATGACTGATTTTCAATGAGAGAAACAGCGTGGAAAGAGAGAGAATGAATAGACGAGAGAGAGCACAGACAGCAGAGAGAAAAGAGGGCAGATTATACAGGAAGAACTTACTTTTTTCTGTCGTTTTCTTAAATATGACAGCATTCTCTCCAGATGTGTAGAATTTAAAGAATGTGCAGTTTGATTCTGAGGGCAAAAAATTAAGACGGTGAGAGAAAAGAATGAGACCGTGAAGGTGAAGAAGAAAGATCAGTCAGAAAAACTGAAAAAGGCACTTGAGCTTTCTGCTGTAAGCTCTGTGAGGGTCATTGTGTATTAATGTGCCGAGGACACAGAGCAGCCCTCTCACATATGGCACTGAAAGAACAAGAGAGACAGAGAGAGCGAGGCAGATGGAGAGGGAGGGAACGAGAGTGAGGCAGATGGAAAGAGGATGAAGGGCAGAACAAGGAAGAGAGAACAGACTCAGGTTAATATATACAACATCAAATGCACATTCACTCTCTCTTGTCCTCTGCAGCTTGTCTGTTGTCTTCTTATATTTCCAAATTTTTCACTCATGTCCTCTATATTTAGACTTGAAACCGGGCAGCAGTCAGATTGCATGTTTATCCATGCGCAATATGACTGACCTTTCTGCTTTAACTGTGACCCACCACACACACACGTCTTTTTTCCAGAACTTTCCCCTAATTAAAAACAATCTGTGTCCACTACAAATTTTTATAGTCATATTACAGCTCCTAATTGATTAAAACATTTTTTTAAAAACAATCGAATCATACAAAAGTTAATATACATTTTTTCTTGTTCATTTTGGAGATTTTATATGCTTTTATATTCTTTAATATTATTTCAATCGATTATATTCTGATTACTCAATTGATTTAGTCACAAACAATATAAGCTTATAATTTTAAGCTTTAACTAGAAATACATAGTGTCTTTAGAAGTCAATATATTGTTTGTTTTATTTTCACATCAGTGAACATAAACCAATAACTAACCTACAGTCCACAGCAATCCATATTTTGTCAATTCGTTCAAAGTTGATTCAGGGTCACACAGAACACATTCTTGCATTGCCAAACTACGCTGATTTTTAAAGTACACATGAATCGCAGTCATGTTTTTAACCATGTTGTGTTTTTTCCAGCATATCTCACTATGAAAGTCACATTTTAAAACACTTAAAGTTAAAAGTCACTTTTCAACATGGTATGAAAAATAATTTGTATATGCACACTATTATTTCTGGGTTTATATATATATATATATATATATATATATATATATAT
>NW_015505552.1:458910-489240 GCF_001515645.1 Sinocyclocheilus grahami
TATATATATATATATATATATATATATACACATATAATTTCATGTTTTATAATTAGACAAATAAATATAATTTAAATGTGTTATATATTTACATTGATTTAAAAATACTAATGTAGCCTATAAATAATAAATATATATTAATTGTACAAAATTATTTTGACAGCCTAATTTAAATACATGTATTCGCACATACACGCACAGTCAAATAAGGTCAATGCTGTGAGCTGCACTAGATATGATCATCATAGAGCTGGTAATGTAATATTGAACAGATCCCTTAAAAATGCATCATGGAATTCATAACTAATGAAATCAAGGCATCTCTATATAATGACAGGGTTCCAGCATCAAACTATTAATAATTTTTTTGTTATCATTATCAGTATGAAATATATCGATCGATGCAGAAACCAGTTGCATTTCCTCTGGATTGGGTAAATCTTGCCCACTTTGCCAGAAAAAAATTGGCCCAAAAGTTGCTGTTCTGCAGTCTCAGCTAAAGGGGCGTCATGTAATGATCTGTTATGACAGGTTCAAGTAGAGAGTGGAACTGTTCCTTAACAGAGCTGGCAGTCACACCAGTGGCACTGTTACAAGAGACATCATCACAGTCCTCTGGGCCTTACAAACGAAATTCCCTGGCTCTCTGTTCATGCCTGTTGTTATATGAGAGGTAAGATGAATATCACAAACCAGAACACGGTAAACTAAGCAGCTATTGCAGCGTCTCAAAAAGTTAAGTCATTAATAACATCATGGTTTTGACTGTATGTGAGCTGAATGCTGCTTTGTGTCTTTAAAAATAATTATGCATGATCTGCTCCTCCTGCTAACCCAGATACATAAATATACGTATGCCCGGCTATACTATGCTGTATAATGTGCTCACATTTCCAACAATACATGATAAACAAATAATAAATGAAATGGTTAAAGCTTAAACTCTAACTAAATAATTTGTGGTAATTAATTTAGTAAATCTTATCATTTCTTTATTGTTCCTTATTATTTTGTATTTTTATCTCATGATTTCAGCCTCCAGTTTCCCCAGGAATCAAACAAATGACACATTGGTTTGGTAGGGTGTGTAATATGGTGACTGTGTTCAGAATAGAAAACTATCAAACTATCAAAAGCAACAAGAAATGCTTTTAACAAAATGATTCTACATTATTGTCCATGATCTCATTATGCTGCATGTTTAATTTATCAAGTAGTGTACAATTATCATATCTTGGGAAAAAAAATTGTTTGCATTAATATATTAATAATTAATATAACCCAAATAATAATTGCATATTATGCGTACAGAAAATCTGCATAGTAAATACTGCAGAAAGAGTGAGAAGTATGGTGGTAGTATTCTGTTCGGAGTATAGACAGTGGGTGTGTGAGTGTGTACTCTCACCTCCAGGCAGTTCTGCAGGTCCACAGCTCTCTCTCTCTGGGTCAATATCTGACACCCATAGCGTGCGAACGCATGACTTCCAAAGGCCGTAATGTGCCATCTCACACGTCTGGTTGTTCCTGAAGTGTTTTGGCTGGGATAGCTCCACCCAGAACTCTGTGCCCATGCCAAGCACCGTCAGAGTCACGCCTATGAGAGCGACGAAAAATGCCAGCTTGATCTTGCCTTCCTGGCTGTCACTCATTCGAGGGGGCCTCGACCGTTTACCTGAACGCCCACTCTTACTGCCAACTCCACCCAAAGCTGCCATACCCGCTCTCCCGTCCTCATCCTGCTGCAAAAATAAGTTGGACCACATGGCAGCCACAATGCTTGGAGATGAGTGGCGAAACTCCCAGAGGCAAAGTCAAGAAAGGGGACAAACAAAACTAAAGCAAAAAACAGGAGACTAGAGACATTAGTCTGGAGTTAGACAGATGGACAGATAATGAGAACGCAGAGAGGTGTATTAATAGAAAGCTCAAAAAGGAACAGGAAATGATAGTGAATTACAATGTTCTGTGATTTAAAAGGAATCCAGCGTGCAAGAAATTCATGTGACAGGGGGTCATTTCTGAAGAGCGCAGAGTGGGAATTAACGGACGTCTACAAACGAGAGAAGGTTTGATAAGAAACTAGACAGGAATAATGGGTAGATGAAAAGAACCACTTGATGAGAGACACTGGATTGAAGCCTTATATAGCCGTGAAAAGACGACACATTCCTCTTTTTGATGAACCTGCAGAAAAAAAGAAAAAAAGACTAGAATTCAAAACACATAGTACATAAATAGTAGCAGAAAGACTGAAGGATAAAGTTATCAGAAATCTACAATTGATCTTTTCCTTTAGTCACTAAATATTTAGTTAAACAATAATAATTTGCCAATGGTATACAGAAAAACTATTCAAGATGCTTGCTACTTCTAATTAGCAATTGTAATTTTAATTCAATTCTACTGTTTTAATTCGAACACTACAAGGATGAATTTGTTAGCATTAGGCCATACATTAGTTATCATGAATTAACAAAACAGCCACTTTTAACAGCAATTATTAATTTTCAATGTTAATTCAAAAATATTCTTTTGTTTATTGTAATTTCATGTTCATTCATGACACAAGCCTGAAAAATTAAACCTTTTAATTTAGAAGTAAAATTTGAATTGAACTAGTTTTTAAAAGGTCTAATTAAATTATTTATAAGTCTTGTTTTTAGAGTATAGATCTTGAAAACTGTTTTTTTTTTTAATTCCATTGATATTTTATACTAGAAAACAAGACAGTTTCAATACAATTTTATTTCTCTTTAAGGTCATAACTAATCCAGTTATTAGTGGCACAGAGAACAGCTTTTGAGGGATAGTCCACCCAAATATGAAAAAGTTTACTCATTTACTCACCCTAAAGTTGTTCCAAACCTGTACGAGTTTCTTTTATCAGAGATCTACAATCAGTTGACGGTCCCCATTGGCTTCCACAGTATGGAAAAAATACTACGGAAATCAATGGGGACCAGCAACTGTTTGGTTACCAACATTCTTCAAAATATCTTTTTCAGAAGAAGAAAGAATTCGTACAGGTTTGAAAAAGCTTAATGAGTAAATAATGACATCTTTTGCAATTTTTGGTGAATTACCCCTTTAATACTTTGAAAACAAAATTATACCTTTGTCCTCTGTTGAGTAAACAAACAGGCAGTAAGCTTACAGAGAAGGTTAATACAGGTCACGATTAGGTCACATTGTCTAAGAATTAGCGATGCCAGATGCGACTCCAAGATATCAACACATACCCGCATAACTCTGCCCACTTTAGCCCAGCATGTTTGATCTGTGCCATTTTAAGGCCTCATAAATACCCGAGCATTACGTGTACAGAGAACTATTAGATCTATGGACAGAGAGTTTCAAGGTGTGCGGCGTTCAAACTAGATATTCAGTAAAGGTTTTTTGGGCCATATTATGTGTCATTTGAGATACAACACTATCAAAACACTAAACACGATCTGGAAATGTAACACACAGGCTATAATTAACCCACTACGATCATCTCCATCACAGCTCTTTATATTACCACAACCATTACGCTTCTATAATATCCACTATAATTTGCAAGTTTTTGCCTCAAAAGGAAAACATCTGCACCCATAGCAAGGGGCTCACATCTCAGTCGAGACCGTTTTGGCAGTCAGAATAGAAGAAACCAATTATCATTTTAAAGCAACTGGGCTTCAGCCCCACATTTGCATATTAGGTCTACTATATAGTATCCAGAAACAATGTATAAACATTTCTCAGCAAAATAAATGACATCCACGTAACTGCCGAAATGTTTGTAGAGTATCAAATAGCAAGAAAAAAGCAAACAAAGTCTTGACACATCAAGTCACATATTCAACAGGTATCTGCTGCAATAAAAACTGAATTATGAATGCATTTTTTTTTTTAAATCGAGTTAATACACAATCAGTTACAACCATAGCAGTCTGCAGATAATGCGTTTATACTTCTATCAATACATCCATATTTTAATAAGCTGCACAACAAACCTATTAAATTAAATTTAAGGCTTGTGTCACATTTTTATTAAACTATGACAGTATGCATGTGTGCAGCAAGTGCATTGAAAAGCCATCAAGCTTTAGCAACAGTGAGAGCAATCGAATCCTGACCTGTTCTGTGCGGGTGCAGATCTGATGACTAGATACACGAAACTCAGCTGAGAGAGGAGGAGAAGGAGGGATTTAAAGAGAGCGAGAGAGAAAAAGAGAGAGGGACAGAAAAAAGAAGGGTGGAGAAAACTGGGACTGGGGCTCATGAAATCAAGTTGTAAAGACTATGTATGACAGTATGACTGTATGACAGCTTAATCACCAAGCAGAAGGTTCAGGCAAGAGTATTTATCTGTGCATGGACAGATTTGACATTTTCCAGTTTATGTCAGTGTGAGTTTTGCACGTCTGTGGGAAAGTAAATCGAATGTATGTCAGCTGATCCACGGATGTTTGTGTTTGTATGGGCAAGGCTTCTATTTTGGACAAGCACCTGTTAATGACATTAAGAGCATGGGAGTTACAGTTGCAAAGACAGAAAAGAGAGAGAGGACTGTTCATAAGGCGAGAGAAAGCAGCTGATAGAGCAGCTTAGAAAGTTATAGATGGCATTGAATCAAAGAGGGGTGTGAGAAAAAGAAAAAGGGTGAGAAAAAAAGAGAACTGGCTGTAAAACCAGTTGGTGGAAAATAATGAAGCCAGAAAGATGCTCACTAATTAACCAACAGAACATGTGCCTCCATCCATTAGTAGATGTTCATTCAAAGTCGTTCCATAAATCAATAGAAAACATTTGTTGATCAGAATTTCTGTCTCTCCAAAGTTATAAGAACTATTTCATTGAACTTTAACAAAGAAAAATATAAAAGAATACTATTCATTTACCAACTGCGTCTCAAGAGAAAGTGGGCCATGAAGCAATACAATGACCCCAAGCACACAAGTCGTTCTACTAAAGAATGGTTAAAGAAGAACAAAGTTCATGTTTTGGAAATGCTGAGTAAAAGTCCGAACCTTAATCCAATTGAAATGTTGTGGAAGTATCTGAAGCAAGCAGTTCACAGGATATTACAGAATTGAAATTGTTCAGTACTGAGGAATGGGCTTAAATTCCTTCAAACTGTTGTGAAGGACTGATCAGCAATTACAAGAAATGTTTAGCTGCAGTTATTGCTGCAAAAGAGGGTCACACCAGATATTGAAAGCAAAGATTCAAATACTTGTACCACTCACAGATGTGCAACACTAGATCATTTTTTTTCAATAAATAAATGACAGTATATATATTTTTGGCTCATTTGTCTGATTGTATTTTTTTGTCTTATTTCAGAATCTGATGATTTTTGGGTCATATTTATATAGAAATATAGAAAAATCACAAACTTTCAAGCACCACTGTATATGCATTTTTCATACTGACAAAAGGGAGCTTAAAATCATAGAAGCAACTGTTCTGTGGAGCATGAAAAGGTTTTGTATTTCATTTTGTAAAGCATAAAATGTAAAAAGATTGGCAGATCTGATTCTGAAAGCGCTGCCCAATAGAGGGATAACTCGGTGTCCCTTCAATGAACAGACTGTCAGTGAATGGAACACAATGCCATTTTAACACAAACCTGGTCATCGTTGAGGTAATTTGGCAGACCGCCAATGAAGAGTTTATGGGCCGAATCAGGCACCACCGTGGAGACGACGCCTACAGAGAAAGAACCAGAGTGTGACCAACAATGATCGAAATTAAGTCAATAACTACTAAACTTTTGAATGAAAAGAACAAAACATTGCGCGTACAAGAATTGGGGGAGCAAAAGAGAGACGTGCCTGGGACATAGACACTGGGATTCTCACTCATGCCTGGCAGAGGCTGGTAGTCGTGTGGTCGACGAATCTTTAAACTCTGTCCCTGGAAAATTATGCCATCAAATGCCATGGCCTGTGTCGTTTCATCCACCGAACGAAACTGTATTGCCAAGCATAAAAATAACATTATTAGGCTCCCAGAAGATCTTCAAAATTTGCTCTACCACTCTGAATGAAGACTGACCTCCAAAAAGGCAAAATTCTTGTCCTGGTTGATCTGAACAGCAAGGACTGGGTTACCTGGGGCCTGAGTCAAGCCACCCAAACGCATCTGAGCATTGAAGAAGTCCATCATAGACTCCTTTAAAAAAAAAAATTCAGAATACAATGCTATTAATCAAACTTGTGTAAGAAAAAAAAGCTAAGCATTAAACAAAATTAATCAGTTGTACCCCAGTTTATGGTTGACAGCCCAAATTATACTGGATTCATGAATTTCATGATAACGTTGAAGGAAAGATAATCACATACTACTGAATGTCAATGATAAAAATGAATCTTACCTCTGTGATGCCAAATGGGATGTTGCCGACATAAAGCCGCCTGGCCTGTCGAGTCATCTGACTGCCCACAACAGGAACAGGTGTTGGGGTCACAGCCAGACCCTCAGGGGTCATTGTGGGTAGCAGAGCAGTGGCCGGGATCTGACCAGCAGCTGAAGTCAAAGAAAGGTTCATGAGTATGTTAGACATATGTTGGGCATATGAACACAACCGTTAAGGAAACCACATTGTGATATTACAAATTTAAAATATTTTAAAATTAAATTTGTGTTAAGGCAAAGATGACTTTTCAGCACCATTACTCCAGTCTTTTTTTTATTTTTTATTAATTTTCTACACAGAAAAGAGTGTACACAGAAACAGAAAGCAATGATTAACACAATGTGTGTCAATACTAATAAAATAAGGTATAAAGCAACTATAAAAAAAACATGAACAAACAATTCACAGTCAGAATAATAAGAACTAATAATAATTAAATATACATATACAAATAAATATTAATCTGTTATTCAAGCCGTTTATGAGATTTGTAAAACAACCTTCAGAAATCAAGCCTTACTCCTTTCCCATCAACTATCAGGACTGAGTAAAGAACCATTCTCTTTAATATACTGAAAGAGGGGGCCCCACAGCTTTCCAAACTTATTTGAGCATTTCTTGAGGGACAATCATATCTTTTCTAATTTAATAAAATAAAGAACATCTGATAACCAACGAGAATGTGAAGGGGGCGTTTTAGATTTCCAGTTCAGCAATAATAGTCTCCTAGCCAACAGAGTAACAAAGGCAATGGCATCCTGTTTAAGAAATGACAAGGATGGTACAGAGGGGCAAATTCCAAACATAGCAGTGAGAGCATTCGGTTCAATTCTTTCCCCTGTAATAAATGATAAAGTTTCAAAAATGTTTGTCCAATAATTATATAGGTTTGCCGGAATTTGACAACATTTGTCACATGCTGGAGAAACACCTTCATAAATCCTAGCCAATCTAGCTTTTGTAAAATAGACACGATGCACAACTTTACACTGAATAAGTGAATGTCTGGCACATATAGATGATCCGTATACCCTGTTGAGGATCTTTTCCCATAGTTCATCTGATAGCTCCTCTTCCACATCATCTTGCCAAAGAGCCCTAATGGAGTCTAAAGACTCAGGACATAGGCTATGGATTTGAAAGTAGATTTGCGAGATTAGGCCTTTTAAAGTACAAGTCGGAATGAAAAAACTATTCAAAGGAGTATCATTAGGCAGGAGAGGAAAATTTGAAAAAGTGGCACGAGCAAAACTACAAATTTGTAAGTATCTGAAAAAATGCTGCTTTGGAAGTGAAAATTTCTCTCTAAGCTGTTGAAAAGAAGCAAAAGTGCCATCAATATATAAATCATGGAACGAGTTAATGCCACAACTAGACCAAGATAAAAAGCCACTGTCCAATAGAGAGGGAGAAAAAACATGATTACTGGCTATCGGAGCATAGATTGAGAATGACTGTAATCCAAAGAAGCACTTAAACTGAGCCCAAATCTTAAAGTACCCCTGTAGTGAAAATCAAGTTTTTTATGTTGTTTATTTGTCTATGTGGTGTTTTAATAAGCTTTTAGACAAACCATGTACCAATCTATTAATCAACACCATTGCTGTGTATTTTCTCCTTAAAACTGTAGTTTCCCAAAGGCTGACCCAGAAATATGGTTTGAAACAGCCCTTGGTTTGCTACGTCACAAACCAATAACCAATCACGTCAAGGGATCGATTCCAATCACTAGCATGCAAAATATACCAATACCAACACAAAATCTAAAATAAATCAGAGCAAAAAACCCATGAAGCTGTGGTTTAATGTGAATTTAGAACCGTTAACTTGCATTATAACCCGTGGCAACAGTTTAAAAGTAGCCCGCAGCTGCGTCTGCACTTCACACGCGTATGCTCGCGGGCGCGAATTAAAAGGGTGAGGTAGAAGATAGAATGGGAGAATGTACTAAAGCATTCAGTGAGTTGGGTTTTGCGGAATTTGCCTCCATCATAAGCCATGGGGGAAGAGGCTCTAAATTCTTATAATAAAGCCAACATTTTAAGGCTCTAATATTGGTGGCCCAATAATAGAACCTCAGATTAGGTAATGCCAGACCTCCCAGTGACTTGGGTCTCTGTAGATATGCTTTATGTAACCTGGGGACCTTTTTATTCCATATAAAGTCCAAATACGTAAAGCACAGCCTCTATTTCCCACAAAATCTCTGAAACGCCAAGGCCGTGAGAGTGCACCCGCTAAGGTCAGCGGCCACTCCCAAACACTTCCGGGTCAACTTTACAATTTTAAGCTATTCAAATATATTAGATTTTAAAGGGTATTTATTACAGCTGGTGATTTCAGGAACGTGTATGTGCATTTAAAATCATAACATATAAATGCACATGTTCTTTACAAACAATAACTGAATAAACTAGGCTGTATTGTTTTGTATCTGACTGTGTCCCCTAACGGCAGGGGGTTTTGATTCAGTCTAGAGGCTCGATTCTTTTGAATCCGTTCATGAAAATGTTTTGTTCAAATTCAGCGATCACATTTAAATAGACATTTAACACAAAAAATTAACACTATCTCTCTCTCTCTATGTATATATATATATATATATATATATATATATATATATATATATATATATATATATATATGTGTGTGTGTGTATTTATTTCAAGGGCACACGTAGATATTAAGATATACATTTGTGCTGTAACGAGTCGTCTTCTCTGCATTTTATGTGCTGCTGTCTTTTATGTTATTTATGATTCTGTTGGTGTTATACACGGCTTACTCATTACCATATAAACTTCACTAGAGTTTAACAACAGTTTTACCAATAAGAGCAGTGGGTGGACACTTTAAAGCACATACACACGGGTAACGGTGACCTGGTTAGTCTTCACTTGATCTTTGCGGTCTGCGACTCCCCCATATCGGCCTCTGAATACCATTGAACTCTTTTATCAGCGCAGTATGACAGTTGCAATCTGTGTGTAAGTAGGAAAGATTCAATGTATTATTAATATGCAGGGCATTAGAGAACTGCCTACATACTTTCACTATTGTTGGTACAAGGACAGTGTCTCGAAACCCAATGGCAGCGTTTTTAGACATAGTATTTATTTTCATTAAACATTTTATTTTAATTTCATTTAGGTGGCACAGTCAGACACTCATACGGTTTAGTCACACAAAAAAAGTATTACTGCAGTAGCTCTTAACATTTTTGCTTTCATTGCCAATAAACTAATAAGTACTGCTGGTACTTACATGTGTTGTGATAAAACAAAATGTTGTACAACTTTATTTTTAGTGTTTTACTATTTCATTTAAGATTATGTAAATATAACTAAACTGAAATCATTTTAAAACTTATTTGGGTCACATGGAAGTTTTCTGAGGCCCTCTAATGGGCCCCGGCCCCCTGGTAGAGAATCAACACCTTCATAGGAAATGAATAGGGCGTACAAAAAATACAGAGCAATTTTTTGGTATACAATCTACAAATCTTCCACAATGAAGTAGTCTTTGATCATGTCTAAATATATTTAATGCAAACTGTAATGCAGGTAATTATGTACCATGAAAATATTATTGAAACAAAACATCATACATTAATTCGAATAGAATAATGTTATTCTTATTATCTTAAGTTGGTTTTGACCACTAAGGATCATATGTGTTATGTGAGGAATATCAGAACCATTTAAGTTTTATTAATATGGCTTTAATATGGCAACTTTTTTATTTATTTTTTTGACATGTGGCCAAGTATGATAACCCATACTCGGAATCCGTGAACACACACCCGGAGCAGTGGGCAGCCATTTTTGCTGTGGCGCCCAGGGAGCAGTTGGGGGTTCGGTGCCTTGCTATAGGGCACCTCAGTCATGGTATTGAAGGTGGGAGAGAGTGCTGTACATTCACTCCCCCCACCTACAATCCCTGCCAGTACCGAGACTCGAACCTGCAACCTTAGGGTTACGAGTCTGACTTTCTAACCATTAGGCCACGACTTTTAATATTAACATAGTATTAATAATTTTTCACTTCCAGGCATGTCTAATCTTAAGCATCCCTCAGATTTTAACCGAGCAGTACCCTAAAGGTTTGGGTCCCACTGTTCCTGAGCTGGGGGCCGAGGGCTTGAAGTCTCATACAAAGACCAGTTTCTCCATGCTGACGGAGAGTGTGGAGAGCTCACTCAAAAGCCCGGGAGACCCTCAGCAGGTCATATTATGTGGCATCGAGGCTCAAGCGTGCATTGCGGTAACATCACATGGCTGTTTAAACTGGTGCCATGACACTTTTTTACTATCAGCCACACCTTTATCTCCTGATCGTGATCTTTAAGGTTCTTATTCTGCTGTAGTGCACAACCTATGATCTCCTGGAGCGAGGCATGGAGGTTCATATCGTAGCAGATGCCGTCTCTTCTCGAAAATTCTCTTTAGATCATTGCAAATACAAGACTTTTACATACCTTATCTTGACTCACACCCACATCTTTTCAAACACAAACTCAGGTCAATTGATGGATGGCATCTATAAGCTTTTTTCTAAAGGTCTATAGAAACAGGAGGGATTTTACAGTGTTTGCTTACAGATATATGTTTATTTGTTGAGATGGTTGTGTAGAATCTGCTGTGTCCTATGAGGCAGTGATTCTCAGGGTTTTCTATACATATTTGTCTGTCATTTTCAGTCAGACAGATCGTCTTTTTGTTACGACTGAAGCAGAGTGGGGCGTTTCTCACCACTACAGAGAGAGTTTTATTACAACTAGTGCAGGATGCCAAGCACCCCAACTTTAAAGAGGTACCTGTTGACCTGTGTGTCAGCCATATTGTAACTCTTTTAAACCTAAAATGCATTCTTTCATTATCTCACAGCACTCTAAATCCATCTGATCACAATTTGTATATTATTAATTTATATGTAAATTTTCTTATTTTTTATTCAAGAAATGTAAAATGGAAATATATACAGTTTAAATTTCTTGAATTAAAAAAAATATATATTTAAATTTAGGATCTTTTACATTTAAGAATGTTACATTTTAATGTATATTTAACACAAAGCTGACAGAAGGAATATAACACAAATGTTGCTTTGGCCACATTTATGTTTATTTATTTGGACATTTTTAGGTTTGACAGCACTAATTCCTTTTTTTCTTTTATTGTTAAGAAAAGAGCTTGGATATTTTATGAAACATCTCTTTTTGTGTTCAGCTAAAGAAAAAAAAAAGATGGGTTTTTGACTTTTGGGATGAGCTGTCGCTTATTATAAGACCTTGAGGAAATCATATGATTCAGCAAGGGTTTTCTTAGCCCTGGTTGAAGGTTTGTTTGTGTCTGTATGAGGAGCTGCTGAGGTGGTTGGGATTTTGTAGTGATTAAGTCTGCATTCAGCTATTGTTGTGTTCATGTTCTGACCTGTCCTCCTTCATTTTTTGCACACAGATCCAGAAGCTCTTGGCTCACCCCTCCCCTGATACAGGCCTGCTGGCCTTCTTCAGCTCTCTGTAGGGCCAGTCACACACCACACCCTGCAGACATAATCACATCAATTACTAGAAATCAGCACAAACTGCTTTCTGAACCTGTTAGAGTCATCTGAGCATTTGTGTATTCAAATAAAATAACATCCAAAAAACACAGATATTTGAAATTTGAAAATGTTTCAAATGGTTCTACAAATCTACAAATTTTTGGTAACGCTTTTGGTTCTGCATGTTAACATTAGTTAATGCGTTATCTAACTATGAGCAATACATTTGTTACAGAATTTATTCATCTTTGTTAATGTTAGTTAATACAAAAATAACTTTCCATTGATAGTTAGTGTTAGCTAAGGTCCGTTATATAATATTAACAAATACACCTTTAGATTTTTATAATGTATTAGTAAAGTAACAATTAACATGAACTGTAACGAGGAGTCAGAGGCGTGCGGATCCATTTGCAGCTTTTATTTCAATCAAAGGCAGAGTTGAACAGGCAGTAATCAAACAACAGCGTCACGAACAGCAGGGATAATCCAGGAGAGTAAACAGAGGCAGAGCAAGGGTCGGGGCAGGCGGCAGAGAATCACACTAGTAGTAACAGTCCAAGGTAATACACAAGAGAGCTCAAGACAGGGGATAAACGCTCAGAAATGTAGGCGGGGCAATACAAGACTTCACGAATACCGAGAGTCTAGGAGCTGCTTAAATGGGGAAGCTAAGGGGAAACACCTGTGCCAGTAATCAGTCCCAGGTACGGGGTGTATGGGAAATGTAGTCCATGAACGTTAGTACTCGTCGGAGAGAGCCACCGAGGCCTGATTTGTGACATTAACTATGATTAATAAATGCTTTAGAAGTATTTTTCATTGTAAGTTCCTGTTAACTAATGTTAACAAATGAAAACTCACTTTAAAATGTTATCACATTTATTAATCAAGCTTAATTTTAATTTGATTATATTATTTTTCATGATTATTTTATGTTTGATCATAAAGAGTTAACAATGTATATTTTAACATACAACTTTAATGTGTGTTATATGTATAAATTAAAACGAAAAAAGTAAATGTGTCCTTTATTGTTAACTTACAAGTAAAGTGATATTAATGCATAAAACCTTACTGTAAATCATTACCATATGATTGTATTCGGTACATTCATTTTTATGAAATAAGAATAACGCTTAAGCCTCTTGATTATGCATATGGCGTTGATATGTGTGATAGCCTAAGTAACGTTTGTTATTTTTTCCTCACTGCTTCATTACTTGTTGTGTGCCAAGTGTGAAATCCACCAGGATGCAAAGATCACTGTGTCATAGGACCAAGAAAATCTGAATGGAAATTATTACAGCGGGTTCCCGCCTGGTGCTCCACTCCTCTCCTATTTCAGCAGAGAAACAGGAACTTACTCAACAGTAAAACACTACAAGTGCAGCCATGAGAGGAGGAGAGAACGACAGAGAGGAGGAGAAACACACCGACTTCTCAAATGTCGAACAGAGGGTGGAGTGTGTGACGTTCAACGCAGGCAGAACGGGAGGGAGAAAGAGAAAGAAAGGCAAGAACTTTTTCCGACTGTTTTTTCTTCTCCCAAACAGAAATTTCATACAAAACGTGTTAACTTAGGCGCTTCAGGTAGCGAACGAATGCAGCGATAAACACAAGACAAGAAAGAAGAAGGATAAACAAACGTTTGCGGAGATCCCTCAGATGCCTCTGTGCAACAGATGACAGCATTAAAAATTACCACCGCGTGAAACCTGTGGCCCTTTGACACAACAGAGGTATGTTTTCTCTCATCTTTTATACTTAAACACTCTCTTATAGTAGGCTATTTTCGAAATATTAGACCTAAAAGTGTATCCAACATTTGATCCATACAGTGTGCAGTAACTCTAATACTTTAAGTATAGCCTATGTTTGTTTGTCAAACTTTTAAATTAAGATTGGGATAACTACACACTTTTAAATATATGGTATGGCATTGTTGACTTGGTTTCACAGTTTAGCTGGACTGCATGGGTTAACACACCGTATTACATAATGTTTTGTTTTCTCTGCACCTCAGATCTCCCCTTCAGCATGACTTCTGAACTGGACTCTAGTTTGACCAGCATTGACTGGCTTCCTCAGCTGGGAATCAGCACTTTGCAATCAGGGAAAGAAAGAGTGGAGCGAAAAAAAGAACGAGGACGAGAGAAGGGCATCCCTCCCATACCGACACCGTCCCCTGGTTCCAATTCCAAAGTGAAACCCCCTCACAGCTACGCCACTCTGATAGCCATGGCGATAAGTTCTGCTCCTGAAATGAAGCTGAGTTTGAATGATATTTACACATGGATCAGCAATACATTTCCTTATTACAGCAGAGCAGGAAGAGGATGGAAGGTAAAGGCCAGACCACTACATGACCACTTCCTTGTGCTAAATAGTGCATTGAGGCAGAGTTGTGTATGCAGTTGTGCTCGAACTGGGCCTGTGGTTTGGATTTACACCTTTATTGATTTATTAAACAAGTCTAGAAAGCAACTGTTGTGAAATATAAATGTAGCTGAAAGCAGTTCTTTTGTATATTAGGGTCAATCACAGAGTTAAACATGTCAGGATGATACAACCTTCCTGGTATCATAATACAGAAAAAAAACTCATTAAAGGAAAGCAACACTTGAAAAGAAAACTTTATGGCATAATATTATCTTAAATTACTTCCTAGCAAAAATGTACATTTTGTCATTTTAAAATATTAAATAATTTGACCATCTTGTCTTTTTGGCAAGGCAAGGTTAGTTCAGGTTGTAAAATGTCATGTGGTGCAACCCCTCAAAAAACTTAATGAATATTTTTGACTCCTCCAAAAATATCAATTATATTTATGAAGTAATAATTTAATAAATCACGATATAAAAATACTACACTGAAAACATTCAAATAATGATTAAGATGTATATTGAAGGTATGAGGAAAATGTATTATTAAGTCATTTAGAGAACTGGTCATTTTTATGTCATTGATGGATGCAATGTAGATTTTAGGCATTTCAATTTAACAGTTTAACATTTCATAATTTTTCAGCATACAATTTTTTAATTTTTTTTTATGTTTTTGGGATCTTGGCCCTTTTTAAGGACTATTGACTTTGATAGTTGTTGGATTTCAGAGCCCTGATTGAATCTCACTGAGCCCATGGAGCAAGTAAACATGCCTTTTCTTCTGTCCAGTGGCTCAGTTTCTCTTTTGATAGATATAACACTGACTTGAATTTCTGGGGAGAGTTTTTGCATCATATCATACGGTCAAAAGGTGTCAAAGTGAACAGACTGCTTTTTATTATTGCGTACATAAAATTTGTATATGATTCATCACACAGACTTATAACAGATTTTCTGTCAATGTGAAATTACAGTTTGTAGGTGTGTAGTGATACTTTACAGGAAATGTGATGCAATCTCTTCTACTTCACGATTAAAGCTAAATTATATGTGATGCTCTTTAACTGGAAGTGGTGCTGATTATCTGAGGAATCTGGACATGTTTAAAAAACGATTTTAGGAAATGATTCAAATGACTCATAAAATGTTATTTATTCTTGTGATGGCAAAGCTGAATTTTCAGCAGTCATTACTCCAGTCTTCAGTGTTCTTCAGAAATTATTCTAAAATGCTGATTTGCTGCTCAAGACACTTTTTTATTGTTATTAATGTTGGAAACAGTTGTGCTGCTTAATATTTTTGTGGAAACCATAATGCTGTCACGCCCTTGGACTGCCCCTTTGTTCCGTGTCTTGTGTTTTGCTCCCCATGTGCTCCCATGACCCAGTTTCTCCGGTGTTGATTATGTTCATTGATTTCAGGTGTGTCTCGTCTAGTTCCCCTCGTTTAGTTCTGTATATAAAGTGTGCTCTGCCCCTTGTTTCCTGTCCGTGTCTAACATCAAACCCCTGTGCTACGCGTGTATTCCTGCTATTGAGTCTTTACTTGGATGAATAAAAGATTGCTCCTGGTGTTATTCCCCGTCGCTCCGCACTCCTCAATCCTACACAGTAGGCACGTTGTGACAAATGCATTTTTCAAGATTCTGACAAATAACCACAGTTAATACATTATAACACTTATCAATTCATTGTTACACTATGCATTTTAAATTCGGTTATAAGTATTTACGACAAGATATAATGTATTTCAACACACATTATTAATAATTATAAATGCATTATACCCTTTAATAACCTTTACAGTGGATTATACATAAAGTCTTTAAGTAAGTGTTACCAAAAAGCTAACTGACCCAAAACCTTTGCATAGTAATGCATGTCAAATACATATGTATGTACAGACACATTTCTGTTTTGTCTCTTAGAACTCAATTCGACACAATTTGTCCCTCAATAAATGTTTCCGGAAAGTTCCTCGACCACAGAGCGATCCTGGGAAGGTGATGTAGCAAAATGATTTTATTATATATCTAAGGTTTATTCATTTTAAATAGGAAAGATTATTACTGTCATGCTACTAACTATTTAAACTGTTATAACACTCTCAAATCCACTTTGTTGCTTACTAATACTGAAGCTAAAATAATCACCTGTTTTAGGGCTCATACTGGACGATGGATGTACCGCCTAACTCAACTCAACCCAGGGGAGTCAAACGTCCTTATCCTAAAGAGGAGGAGGTAAGAGTACGTCACATGAAGTATATTCATCACATCTGTGAGATTAGTATTTCACTCACCGACATCTCTCTTTCAGGCTCCATTCTCAGTGGCCCAAGTGCCTGTCTGTCATGCAGAGCCCCTCCCACCTCAGCCAGACACCAAAAGCACGTTCTCTCCCCCTCCTTGCAAGGTTCAAAGTCATTTCTTCTGCTTTTCTATTTCTATTAAGGATTAAGATCCTCTTATAGCAGAGCTTGAGGTCTAAGAATGAGGAAATGAGAGTGTGTGGTAAACAAAAGAAAGCTAGTGACTGGTAGACTTTGTAAACTGGTAGACACTATAAATGATTACTTTCATTTATAGTGAATATAAATGCATGCATCATCTCAAAGGAATAGTTCAAATTAAAATTCTGTTATCATTTTCTCACCCTCATGTCATTCCAAACCTGTATGGTATTATTTTTATCTATGGTATTTAAAATCTATACTATGCATTTACAAAATAGGTGCCAACTTTAAAGTTGTATGAACTACAAAAAGGGTGCTTAGATGCCATTAATGTCATTGTTTCTATATAACGTAACCAACATTGACATCAAATAGAGGTGCCATATTCTAAAGATGTCAACTTAGGAGCTAGCACCAGTTTACTAATAGCTTGTGCAAGCACAAACCCTCTTTTGAGATTAAAAAATAAATTACTGTCAATATTTACTAAAGACACGCAGCAAAAAATTAGCAGTCACAGACACAATTACTTTTTCAGCTGACCTTATGCAATTGTAGAAATTTCTCTTTCAGACGCCACACAAAAACATGTCTTCTTAACCCAATTTGCGCTTGACATGGCTGTGATAATTTCCTTTTTGGTAGATTGTGTTGTGTCATAATGGAAATTAACTGGCTTTTTTGTTCAACAGAAGAAAGAAACCTATACAGGTTTGGAATAACATGATGGTGAGAAAATAATAACATTTTTGGGTGAACTATCCCTTTAAATTCGAATTGAAAATTTGAATCGTGCTTCATGAAAGAAAATAAGTTGGAGTTTGGGTGTGAGGATGAGTAAATAATGTCAGAACTTTCATTTCTGGCTGAACTATTCTTTTAAGTAGTATATTACATTGTTTATCTAAATAACTCTCAAATGAATCTCTGCAAATTAAATTTCCACAGCAACGTCCAAACATCCCAGTACCTACATCTCTTCCTTCGAACCCTCATGCTGATCCCTCTCTTCGATTCTCCTTTGCTGATTTGAACTTGCCAGATCTGTACAATTCCTTCCAGTCCCTCTGTCGCTCTGTGACAGAGAGAGTCACCTCACAAAGTAAATCTATTATGCCACTCTTTTCCTTTTGGCTTATCATTTATTTTGATTCAGAATCAAGTCGGTGTAAGATGTGTCAGTTTAGTTGTGTTTAATGATTCACATTCTCTCTCTCTCACTCTCTCTCATAGCGGACGTTACCAATTTACATGGACTAACCCATGACAGTACACCGCTCCACACACCTACCCTGCCTCCTCTCTCCCCCTGCCCCTGTCCAAACTCTAATATGAACCAGTACACCAACCCCAATCCTACTCTTTACCCAAACCTCAATACCAACGGCAACTTCAACCCAAATACACCCAATACTAACTCTAGTTTTATCCACAACCTAAACCCAAACCAGAACTCTAACATTCATCCAAACACCAACACTGAGCCTGATAAGCTGCTGCACAATAATGGTGAGTATAACTGCTCAGTGGTGATGTGTTGATGGGATACGAGTGTCCTAAACATCTCTTTCTCTCTCTCTCCTTCAGCTGTTCCTGCAGATTGGTTCAGTAACGCTGACTCTTTGAGAGAGAGTTTCAGAATTGCTAGTAGTCTGGACTGGGCTAACATTGATCTCACCAGTCACCCTGGTCAGTACTCAGCTGTAGTCTACATGCTTTCACTTTTCGCTCTGGAGTTACATTTTAGTTTCAAAGTGACCGTTTTGGAATTTGTGCATCCACAAGCAGTATTTTCCACTGTTGTGAAGCTATTTTGAAACTGTAACTTGCCAAGTTGCAATCTTCTTATACTTCAAACTAAAAGCAGTCACACTACCATTTGGTAGAAAATTGCTACACTACATGCAACAAACAAAACATAGCTAATTTCTAAAACCATTAATATCTTTTTAAATACATATTTATAAGGATGTTAACTTATAATATTAATACTCATGCACTTACACTTAACGCTGAACTGCTAAAACAACACTTTAATTAATCTACAGGGTTTGCACTGTCCTGGAAAACCTCTATTTTACATTATATATAAATTGAAATGTAATAAGCAAACAAAAACATTAAGCAGCACAACTGTCATAATAATAAATGTTTCTTGAGCACTAAATCAGCATACTAGAATGATTTCTGAAGGATAATGTGACATTGAAGACTCGAGTAATGATGCTGAAAATTCAGCTTTGTCATCATTACATTACATTTAGTAATTTAGCAATTGCTTTTATCCAAAGCGACTTACAAATGAGGACAATGGAAGCAATCAAAATCAACAAAAGATCAATGAAATGCAAGTGCTATAACAAGTCTCAGTTAACTTAATGCAGTACACGTAGCAAGTTTTTTTTTATTCTAGAATAAATAAAAAGAAAACAGATAGAATATAAAAAGATTAGAGCAAGCTAGTGTTAGAGGCCTTTTTTGCGTTTGTTAATTGTATAATAAATAAAAAGAAAACCGACAGAATACAAAAAGCTAGTGTTAGTTTAAAAAAGAAAAGAAAACAAGCAGTAAATGAATAGAGTGCAAGTCTAAAAGGGACAAGTTTTTTTTAAAGAATAGAATTAGAATAGAATGTGCTAGAGTTAGAGGGTCAAATAAAGATGGAAGAGATGTGATTTAGCCGATTCTTGAAGATGGCTAAGGACTCAGCTGCTCGGATTGAGTTGGGCAGGTCATTCCACCAGGAGGGAACATTTAATTTAAAAGTCAGTGAAAGTGATATTGTGCCTCTTTGGGATGGCACAATAAAGCGACGTTCACTTGCAGAATGCAAGCTTCTAGAGGGCACATAAGTCTGAAGTAATGAATTTAGGTAAAGGGGTGCAAAGCCAGTGGTGGTTTTGTAGGCAAACATTAATGCCTTGAATTTTATGCAAGCAGCTATTGGTAGCCAGTGTAAATTGATAAACAGGGGTGTGACGTGCATTCTTTTTGGCTCATTAAAAATGAATCTTGCTGCCGCGTTTTGGATTAATTGTAAAGGTTTGATAGAACTGGCTGGAAGATCTGCCAAGAGAGCATTGCAGTAGTCCAGCCTGGACAGAACAAGAGCTTGAACAAGGAGTTGTGAAGCATGTTCTGACAGAAAGGGCCTGATCTTCTTGATGCTGAATAAAGCAAATCTACAGGACCGGGCAGTTTTAGCAATGTGGTTTGAGAAAGTCAGCTGATCATCAATCATAACTCCAAGGTTTCTGGTTGTTTTTGAAGGAGTTATGGTTGATGTGCCTAACTGGATGGTGAAATTGTGATGAAACGATGGGTTTGATGGAACCACAAGCAGTTCTGTCTTAGCAAGGCTGAGTTGAAGGTCTGCTGAGGTTAGACAACTTGAGATGCGAGCAGCTATCGTCGGATCATCAGGATGGAATGAAAAGTAGAGTTGAGTGTCATCAGCATAGCAGTGGTATGAAAAGCCATGTTTCTGAATGACAGAACCTAGTGATGCCATGTAGACAGAGAAGAGAAGTGGTCCAAGAACTGAGCCCTGAGGCACCCCAGTAGTTAGATGTTGCGACTTGGACACCTCACCTCTCCAAGATACCTTGAAGGACCTATCTGAGAGGTAAGACTCAAACCACTGGAGTACGGTTCCTGAGATGCCCTTTGCCAATAGGGTTGACAGAAGGATCTGGTGGTTAACCGTGTCAAAAGCAGAGGACAGATCCAGCAAGATAAGTATTGAAGATTTGGAATCCGCTCTTACCAGTCTTAGGGCTTCAACAACTAAGAGCAAGGCAGTCTTGGTTTAATGTCCACTTCTGAAACCAGACTGGTTGCTGTCGAGGAGGTTGTTCTGTGTGAGGAAGGCAAACTTGGTTGAACACAGCTCGTTCAAGTGTTTTTGCAATGAAAGGAAGAAGGGTGGGTTAAGGGTGGGTTTCTTAAGAAGTGGAGTTATACGAGCCTGTCTAAATGCTGAAGGAAAAACACCAGTGTGAAGAGATGTGTTAATGATGAGAGTGAGTGCAGGTACAACTGCAGGAGAAATGGCTTGAAGGAGATGAGATGGAATCAAGCGGGCAAGCAGTAGGGGGATTAGAAAGGATGAGTTTGGAGACTTCTGCCTCAGAGAGTGAAGAGGTTGTGAACGAGTGTATGTTTGCTGGTAAGATGTGCTTGACAGATTGTGGTGTGGAAAATTGCACTGATGGTTTTAATTTTATTAATGAAGAACGTGGCAAAGTCGTCAGCTGTTAAGAGTTGATGGAGGAGGAGGACAAAGGAGAGAGGAAAATGTTTTAAAGAGCATGCAAGAGTTAGACGAATTGTTAATTTTGTTATGATAGTATGTCCTTTTAGCAGTGGAGACATTAGCAGAAAAGGAAGAGAGGATTGACTGATACACATTAAGGTCAGTAGGATTTTTTGATTTGCGCCACACCCTTTCAGCAGCCCTGAGCTTAGAATGATGTTCACGGAGAACATCAGACAGCCAAGGGGCAGAAGGGGTGGTACGGGCTGGCCTGGAAGACAAGGGGCAGACAGGGTCTAAGCTAGATGTAAGAGTGGAGCAGAAAGTATCAGTAGCACTGTTAGCATCAAGAGATGCTAACTGCTTAAGGGAAGGAAGCGAAGATGAAACCATAGCAGATATCCAGGAATAAATCACAGGAATAAATTACATTTTAAAATATATTCAAATACATAACAATTTAAAATAACATGTTACAATATTAAAGCTTTTACTGTATTTTCGATTAAATAAATACAGCCTTAGTGAATATAAGTGACTGTTGTCACAAACAACTTTTAAAAAAAGGCCTGGAAGAATTTTGGAAATTCATTGGTCATAAAGTGTGGGAAGTGTTATTTACCTAAATATTTATTTTGCTGAAAAAAGGATAATTAATGGTTGCATTTTTTGGACCAGTTTATTAAAATGAACACCGTCCTCATTGAATAGACATGCAAAAATTCTGAACATAATCAGTGTGTAATGTCTCTTAAAGGTTTGTTAATTTATGAATGCATTCAAAATACTACAAAACTACTGTACATCACTGTAATTAATTGTTTCTATCTATGTTGTTCTCTTGCAGACCTGGTAGAGAGCATGCGGCAGGCTGAGCTCTGTGACTGGGCTTTGGATTCGACGCTCTTCACCTCGCTCTGTGATTCACTCAACCGTTTCTTCACTCAGAAGGGTCTCATTAGTTCATCTTCTGGTGGCCCCTCCTCTTTCGGACAAATGGCCCCACCTCCTATGAATATGCCGCCCACTAACCCTCCCAGCCTGGCTAGTTTAACTCAACCCTCTCCACTCATCTACTCCTCTCAGCTCCCTCCTGGCACTGGTGAATCTCCCCTCCAAAGTCCTAGGAGAAGCCTGACTCCTCACACCCAGAACCAGACAGCACAGAGATCCCTGGGGCTGCAGCCCACCACGAGCCAGCCTCTGACTCCTAACGGTACGTCAACAGACCCCTTAAATCCTTACAGGACCACTGTGCATCTAAACGTAAAGGGATAGTTCACCCAAAAATTTAAATTCTGTCATTTGATTACTCACCCCAATGTAGTTTCAAACCATTCCATGACTTCTGTAGAACATCAAGATATTGTTTTGGAGAACGTTTTAACTGTTTTTACTCATTCTCCTAATACAGCACTTCAAACTCAACCCCTGACCCCAACAGGACGTCCACACTTGAAGAAAGTCAACAGTGAGGAAATCCAGGATGATTTCGACTGGGATTCTTTGATTGAATAATTTTGTTTGCAGATAAATACACCGTAAAGAAAACATGAGCCAATTATTGAGAAAAGGCACGAGTATCTGTCAAAAAGGAGGTGAGGCTAACTCATTCATCTTGTTTCATTTATATGTGGAACAAAAGCAGCACCATCGTAACAATGATCATCATTCAGCTGTTTGTTTCCTTTGGTTGTTATGGCACAGTGTTGCTGCTATAGTCAACTGCATGTTGAAGTGCTGGAGAATAATAATAGCCAGCACCAAATTGTGAGGTTAACCAAAACTTGCAATGCAAAATATTTATCATGTTTGTTCCTGAACTGCTCCAGACCTTGAAGGTTGGGGTGGATCGATCCACGCCAGGCTGCCTTTTATGTCAGCGTATTACAATGTAAATAGCATTAGCACTTCCAAAACCTTAGCCAATTGACAATGGCTCAGTTTTTGCTGAATGTTGATAGAGGCTTTCCTGACACTTTAGTCAATTTAATAGCTATTGAAAGAACTTTTTGACCAAAGACAATCTTAAATTGCACCTTTTCAACAAATTGCATGTACACTAACAATTTGTGGGAGGATAAATGCAGTTTAACAGTACACTGAGGTATATTATGGAAATACATATGGGTGTATTTTGACTGAAATCAATTATGACATTTATTGCTTTATATTATTACACTTTGTCACATAGCAAATCTCCTTAGAGAGCCAATGTCTTCTGTCTTCAATTAAAAACAAAATAAAAAGAAACGTCCAATGTGTTTTATTTTAGTTGCCATTTAAAAGCAAACCAATGCCAAAGAAAAAAAAAAGCTTAAGACAATTTTTTTGTGGATTTTTTTTTATTTCTTTTATTTTTTTTCCTCCATTTTATTTTTAAATGTGAATGTTCACAGTCAACACCACACAATTTTTGACCATAGCCAATAGAGAAATACCTCTAAAATGTTCATATATATAAAATAATTCTTTGAAAGTAAATAAAGAATAACAGCATGGATCATGTCATTCAGTCCCCAAATGTATATGATTTCACATAATCATTCAGGTAATTTTCTTTTTCAGTTTCAGAAGCGTCAACACTTTCCCACTTTCTGTGTAAATGTTCAAGGAAAAAATGTGCTGAAGGGAAATGCAAAGACAGGCTGATTCTCACGTGAACAGGTGTCGAATTAATGCTTTGATTCTTACAACTGCAAAAATAAATGTGTGAAAAGAAGGACCTTTATAACCAGTTAAGAGTGCTGAAAGTGAGACTATGCTGATAAAACCCCATCAGAAGCACAGCAGAGGACCGTGTGAAAACAATGGACACATCATACAAGCTCTCTCTCTCACTCACACACAGCATCTCTTCATGTGTACCACTTGACGTGGACTGAAATTTCGCAGGTGGTCGAAGGAGACCAAGCAGGCATCTGTTTCAATGGCAATTTCCAGTGCGATATTCCTTGGTTTAATCGATCCCAGGAATCGGAGACATACGATTAAAATAAATTACACAAGATTACACATTAAATTAAATTAAAAGTAATACATCTATCGAATGATTTTTATTTATTTTTTACTAGAGTTGTGAATAAAATGGACAGCTGAATTCTTCTCAGTCTGTTCAGGGCGAGCCCGTCACAGTCATCCTTCATGCACTCTTTCATCAGAGGGTCACCGGCTCAATGAAAGGGGGAGAAAGGGGTATATGATGGAGTTCATTAGTGGCTTGTTTTCCTCCTCCCTTATCTTCATGTTTCTGAAAAATAACAATCATCTTAATAATATAACAATATTAACAGCCTGCATTCATTGAATGAACCCACCAATCATCCATGTCTGTCAAAGAAAAAATTGAACTAATAGGGAAATAAATAGACTTCAAATACTGTGTAAAATAAAATGAAATGCTGTTTTGTGAAAGAAAATAACACATTTTTGTTTTTACTTTTTCATTAAATATAGAGATGTATACACATTTCTTTTTTGTCAAACACAAACTGTTTGTGTTGGTAGGGCAGGTTTGGATTGGTTGGATTTAGTTGACAGGGCACGTGGGATTGGAGAAATCTCTCAAAGAAGGAAAGGATTGGTGCTTGTGCCTGTTGTTCCACCTCCCATAGATCCTCCTGTTCCCATCAATCCGCCCACCCCCGACGGCCCGCCCAAAATCAGTGCAGGCTGCGCAGGGCCACTAGGGCCCATCAGCAAGGGATTTCCTGCGGGACCCATGGGGGATATTCCACCAAAAGGCATGCCCATTGGGCTGGACTGTACCATTCCCATGCCCATACCAGGGGCCGCCATAGGGACCCCCATTCCTGGCATGCCCATCCCCGGCTGAATCATTCCCACTGCTGGTGGAGGCATGTGACCCAGCATAGGATTCTGGGGAATGGGGCTTGTACGGAGCTGGCTCAGACCGAGCGAAGAAGGTTGAGGGGAGATGGATGCCATCGGGGTCGCGCCAAAAGGATTAGAAGCAGAAGGTGGCGTCGGAGACACCCCTCTACTGGAAATGGTACTGCCTGGGGTAACTCCCATTCCTGTTGAGGAGGGACCTAAAGTTAAAGGAGAAAACTAATGTTAGAGGGATAAACAAAAGATTTCTCTCTAAACATGGGTTGTTTTAAATACACACCCTGTGTCTGTAGGAAGGGGTTGTGAGATGTGGAGGAGATGCTTGGCGGTGGTGGTTGTTTAGGTTTGGGTTTTGATGATACTAGTGAGTCCAAATCCACGAGTGCAGCATTGGGACCCAAAAATGACTCTGGCGTTTTTCGAACAGGCAAGGAGGAACTGAACGACGAAAGGTCAAAGGGCACTGGAGAGCCTGTGCTGCCTCCACCTCCAGCATCATATCCTGTCACTGAGGAGCCTCTTCTCTCTGGATCTGCTGTGTGTGTGGAAAAGAAAGAGGCAAAAAGAATTAGATGTATATGGTTCAATAATACGATCTTGTGAATGACTAACAAAGAAACAGGATTGCTGTCCAACTGATCCTATGCTAAAACCTGCATTAAACACATTACTGGCCAATACTACCTATACCATATTATTAGACAAGCATTTATTTATTTTATTTTGGGATGCACCATACAAGCTAACAGCTAATATCTGCAATCTACTCTCCATTGGAAATGAATGGCTTCTGGTCAGGGCTGGGAAGGTTACTTTTAAAATGTATTTCACTACAGATTACAAAATACATGCTTTAAAAAGTAATCAGTAATGTATTTCGTTAGATTACTCAGGTTTAGTAACTTAATCTAAAATACTTTAGAATACTTTGAAATACTTAAGCTATACACAAAGGAACATATTAATGTCTTGGTTTTATGTTGTCCAACTCTAAATAAAAGTGAAATCTACCAGTCATAAGATTTGCGTTTTCCTTGCATTTTATTTTTAACACCATCAGTTTTCCACAGCATTTCTATGAACAACAAAAAAATGTTGTGTGATTTAAATCTACCAATCAATATAAATTCAATTTGAATACAATGAACGGGATTCCGTGCTGTTTCAAGCTGCATTCCAAGCTTCAAAACAAATCCAAACACACCAAACATATCATAAAAGTAGCCAAAACAACTGGCAGTTTTCCAAGTTATACAATAGATTTGTTTAATGAATGGACCAAACTTTAAGTGATTACTTCACTGATGATCCTCTCTACGGAGAAGCGATCGCCACAAAAGAATCGCTGAGTCAAAATTGACAGGCCTCATTTCCCAAAACTACGGTCGCAAGCAACTTAAAGGGTTAGTTCACCCAAAAATGAAAATTAGCCCATAAATTACTTACCCTCAAGTCATCCTAGGTGTATATGACTTTCTTCTTTCAGATGAATCCAGTCAGAGTTATATTAAAAATTCTCTTTGATCTTTCAAGCTGTTTCATGGCACTCAGCGGGTGTTGCATGCATCAGTCCAAAACAAGTTAAATAAAAAGCACCCATTCTTAAAAAAAAAAAAAGTGTTTCACACGGCTCCGGGGGGTGAACAAAGGCCTCCTGTAGCGAATCGATGCGTTTTTGTAAGAAAAATATCCATATTCAAAACATAATAATCACTTTAATCTAGCTTGCGCTCACTGTTGTACACTGGAAGCAGTTCCGGGAGCATGACGTATGAGGTCAGCACTGCGCATGCGCTGGTGAGTCTCGTGAAAACCAACGTTTGTTAACAGGAGCAAAGGAAGCAAAGTTTACTTACTTTAGCAAAGGAAAACCAGTCTCCTCTTGGCTTATATCTAAATCCTCTGACATTCTTCTTTACAAATCCTCGTTTTGTACTTCTAATTAGTGACCATTGTTTTGTTTTGATCTCTCCCCTGCGCTTCCGTGTTCGTCACTTCTGAGCGGCGCATGCACAAAGCCGACCTCCATACGTCATTTCCCCGGAACTGCTTCCCTTTACAACAGTGAGCGCAAGCTACATTAAAGTGATTATTACGTTTTGAATATGGATATTTTTCTTACAAAAATGCATCGATTCGCTACAGGAGGCCTTTGTTCACCCCCCAGAGCCATCTGAGACACTTTTTTTTTTATGGATGGGCACTTTTTATTTAACTTGTTTTGGAATGAAGCATGCAACGCAATCAAGCATGCGGAGTGCCATGAAACAGCTGGAAAGATCAAAGACAAATTTTAATATAACTCCGACTGGATTCGTCTGAAAGAAGAAAGTCATATACACCTAGGATGACTTGAGGGTAAGTAATTTATGGGCTAATTTTCATTTTTGGGTGAACTAACCCTTTAATGTTGTTATTGTTCAATGTAATTTAACAACCACAGTTCGCTAATGATGCTTTTGGGAAACACATCCCAGATCTATCCAATTTAATGTGAACCATTTACACTGGTTTCGTTAAACAAAATAAATGATTCATTTAAAAGATTGAATCAAAAGACTCATCTGTTCACGAATCGGATCATGAACTCGCATTACTGTGCCAAAGATAATCTATTCTTGAACATTTCGAATGAATAAAGACTTCTAAAGTTCATCTGTAAAGCACACAAAGCTATCATTTGACTTTATAAACTTTTATTTCATGCATGATTCATATGGATCTGTTAACTGAATGCAGAGTGTGAATTCTAGGAGAATTCGTTGTCATTTTTCAATTAAATTCTTAGAAATATTAAACGTAATGATAACCATTTAACACTCAAAATATGAGAAAATAGAAAAATGAGTTACTGGAGAAAATTTTTCAAAGATCAAGAACAACTTCCCTCAAGATGCTTTTTCAGATTAGACGTTGAATCCTTCATGCTGATAGAAGTTTTGTTGCAGGTAGGCATTGCATTGCATTGAGATGTTACGTTCTTTTTCAGATTTATAAGTAAAATAGTCTTTCTATTTCCATGAGAGAAATGCATTACGCGAATGGCTTTTTGTTGTGTCGTCCATTTTTGTGTCGTGATGATGAGCATGTATGCACTCTCACTACAAGTTGCTAAATGAGCAGCAACTTGTAGTGCTGCTGCTGCACGCAGTTTTTTTCAACAGAGAATCAGTTGCCTTTTATTGGTTAAAATCCCCAAACTTAAATATTAAATAAAGAAATGACATTAAAATTCAAAGTAATCACTTTGGTAATCTAAAATACTTTTCGGATGTAACTGTAATTTGATTACCACCTATTTAAAATGTAATTATAACAAATATAGTTACTCATATTTTGTATCTTAAATACGTAATGCCGTTACATGCATTTCGTTACTCCCCAGCCCTGCTTCTGGTCTTGTTGTTTCTCATAGATAGTGAAAATGTACAGTTTATGGATGTACCGATACTGGTATTGGACCCGATACTGCGCCCCCGTACTTGTACTCATTCTCATAAAAATGCTCCGATACCACACAGCGTGTGAACACTGTTGTGTCCAGATAAAGAATCACTAACAACAGAGATCAGAATTTATTAAAGATTAAGGATGTCTATGAAGTACATGTAATTAATATAATGTCAAACATTCATTATTCATGCCTGTATAGCTGATGTACGCAAGCTCATAAGCAAGGCACGCTGACTGGATTGAACACGGTGGCAATATCCCTTACTCACAGACATCACTGGAACATTAGTTCGGTCTGATATGTCAAAAGCAAGCAAGTAAAACAACGTTCAAGTTACTTGATGCAACCCTCTACGGACACCTTTGCAATTTAATCGCCATTGGCTACAACATTTTTTAGTTTACTCACCAGACTGATACACTATATATGCATGTGTGTGTTTATATCTATCATCCATCCATATTATATATATATATATATATATATATATACAGTCATGGTCAAAATTATTGGCACCCTTGGTAAATATGATCAAAGAAGGCTGTGAAAATAAATCTGCATTAATCATTTTGATATTTTATTTTAAAAAATTCACAAAAATCTAACCTTTCATTGGAGAATGATTTAGTCGCATATGCGAGTGATTTACTCGCAATGTAGAGGGTTGCTTGATGGTAAGGAGAGAGAGGGAGAGAGCGATACAGAGAAAAAGAGAAAGAGATCCGTTGCGTGATCCTTATTGCCGTTTGCTCACTTAGCACACACATCATTCGTAAATATAAACAAACAAGAATTATTCACTAGCGTTAGCGCGAGCGCCGCTTGCTGTGAGGCGGGAGCGACCAATGTTGCCAAGTCCGCGGTTTTCCCGTGGAATTGGGCTACTTTTACACAGAGTACGTTTACATGGACAACAATACTCCGATTTTAATACGATTAAGACAATACTCTGATTAAGAATCTACCATGTAAACAAAGATTTTTGATTACCTTAATCTGGCTAAAGTCATAATCGAAGTAAACACTAATCGAATTAAGACATGTGGAGTATTCCTATTTTAGTCACATTATTGAAGTGCAGTAAAGACTTGTACACACCTTAATCACATTATTACAGTCGTGTAGGACTTTTCGCCGCATTTTGCGACAGGATACACACACGGCAGTGTTCAACCGTTTGACGGCAAATAAAAGAGCTTCCACACCGCCATCGTCTGTATGCACATACAAATAATTAACTGCACTTGAAGCTTTCATAAAATTAAAAATGAAACACCCAAACCTGTACATGGCATCATCACGAAGACGAACTATATGTTTATACGTGAAATTACGGAGGGGACGTCGGATGTCGTCACGTGGGGACATAATGACGTGTGTCATTAATCGATCTATGTACTATAACATGTAAAACAGGAACATGAAAGGAATATTCTAAAATCAACTCATGTAAACACCATAATCATAATATTGGCTTATTTAGAATAAGGTAAATAATTAGATTACTGATGTCCATGTAAACGTAGTCACTGTTGCCGCGGGTTGTGTTTCATGTTGAAGCGACTCCAATAACATATTTATCTCCTGGAATGCAAATTGTAGCAGAGGAACCCGCCAAAAACGTGTATTTTACCCCTCGGGAACGCGATTTTTACCCCCTCAAAACGCGATTGGGCTAGTTTTGGGCTAGTTTTGAGTAACCATTGGGCGGGTTTTCTTGTGAAAACCTGGCACCCCTGGTCAGCGCCAAAGCGACTCCAATAACATGATATTTATCTCCTGGAATGCAAATTGTAGCAGAGGAGCCCGTCAAAAACGTGTATTTTACCCCTCGGGAACGCGATTTTTACCCCCTCAAAACGAGATTGGGCTAGTTTTGAGTAACCATTGGGCGGGTTTTCTTGTGAAAACCTGGCAACCCTGGGAGTGACGAGCCGGTAGAGGATTGCGCAGCCTTCCTCGAACAGGTATGTTT
>NW_015505552.1:489393-539457 GCF_001515645.1 Sinocyclocheilus grahami
GCTATATTACTTTTTTGTCTCATGCAGCGCACTGCCTGCGTCGGAGTAACAAAAAAAATTTAAATTGCATTATATTAATAGACGAACTACGCTCATATTTATAATTCCAAATAGTCAGTAAGCGACAGGTGCTTGGAAACGCTGTTTTGTACTCATTTATTGACAAGTCGGCTGTGGCGCGGCCAGCTGAAAGCGATGCTTCTCTGCCGCTCACTGCACAGAACAGACGCTGAGAGAGGCGACACTGAGCCGGGAGTGTCAGACCTCGCGCTCGCTGGACAGCACTGGCGACATCTTCCAACTGAATCATAGCTAAGGTTTATCCAAAAAAATTCGCTAGGTAGAGATCCGTTGCGTGATCCTTATTGCTGTTTGCTCACTTAGCACACACATCATTCGTAAATATAAACAAACAAGAATTATTCACTATAAACAACATTTATTTTAAGCGTCAAGCATACAGGACTTTATATAAAGCGAAAGTGAAACTAGCAGCCTGTGTGAAATGCGCTATGGGCTATACGCATCTCATTCTTCACCAATACAAATGTGTGCGCGCACGATGCACGTTTTGTTTGTTGACATTAATTGCATTTTATGAGTCACTTTGAAATATGTCGCAGCACTTTTCAGATGATACAAAAATGTGACTTGTGTTTTAGAAAATATGTTCATCGCTGTTACAAAATGTATGTATAGGCTAACGAGTGATTCCTTTCATTTAGACCCTTTCACACATAAGTCGTGGCCTAATGGTTAGAGAGTCGGAAAGCGATGCTTCTCTGCCGCTCACTGCACAGAACAGACGCTGAGAGAGGCGACACTGAGCCGGGAGTGTCAGACCTCGCGCTCGCTGGACAGCACTGGCGACATCTTCCAACTGAATCATAGCTAAGGTTTATCCAAAAAAATTCGCTAGGTTTGTCAGTATATATTCTATGAGAAAAAGCCGCTAAAAGCGTCTGAAAGTTGCTAAATCTAGCGCTGAAGTCGTGCTTGTGTGTGTGAGACGCGGGAGCTGATGGCTGGGGGCGGTGGATATGTGTGGCGGTCAGTGGATATTGTGGATGAGTTCTTCTGTGTCATCACGTTCTATTAGTTATACAGCTTCAGTTTCGGATCTTTCACGCTTAGTAACACATACAGCTGTTCCCTCACCACAGTGCAACAGTGAAAAGATACCTCAATCGCGATGCGAACATTATTTAAATGACACCGGTATTGCGGTTAGACCCTTTCACACATAAGTCGTGGCCTAATGGTTAGAGAGTCGGACTCCAAAGGTTGCAGGTTCGAGTCTCGTACCGACAGGGCTTGTAGGTGGGGGGAGTGAATGTACAGTGCTCTCTTCCACCTTCAATACCACGACTGAGGTGCCCTTGAGCAAGGCACCGAACCCCCAACTGCTCCCCGGGCGCCGCAGCATAAATGGCTGCCCACTGCTCCGGGTGTGTGTTCACTGCTGTGTGTGTGCACTTTGGATGGGTTAAACGCAGAGCACTAATTCCTAATATGGGTAACCATACTTGGCCACATGTCACGTCCAACTGAATCATAGCTAAGGTTTATCCAAAAAAATTCGCTAGGTTTGTCAGTATATATTCTATGAGAAAAAGCCGCTAAAAGCGTCTGAAAGTTGCTAAATCTAGCGCTGAAGTCGTGCTTGTGTGTGTGAGACGCGGGAGCTGATGGCTGGGGGCGGTGGATATGTGTGGCGGTCAGTGGATATTGTGGATGAGTTCTTCTGTGTCATCACGTTCTATTAGTTATACAGCTTCAGTTTCGGATCTTTCACGCTTAGTAACACATACAGCTGTTCCCTCACCACAGTGCAACAGTGAAAAGATACCTCAATCGCGATGCGAACATTATTTAAATGACACCGGTATTGCGGTATTTTAAAAATTCATATCATAAGAAAAATAAACACCGGTATTCGGTACGAACCGGTATACCGCCCAGCACTATCATGTTCTTATGCATGATCTCCATCACGGAGCAAAGAAGACACTGACAACACGCCGACATACAAGACAGAGCAGGTTACTTTCAATATTAAACAGAAGTTCAAATGTAAGAAATTCAAACAACAAATACTGTGTTGTGGCTCTTTAATCTGTTGTGACAGATCGCTGTAGCACCTCAGTTCAAGCGGCATGTGAATCAATCATCTCTTACTGGTTATAGCACAAAATAAACATGAATGAATCAGAAGGGTATCTTGTTTCAAATGTGAAAAGATGTCAATACACACTATTTTTCAAGTTCAAGTCCACCGACGCTAATCTACTCTCCTATCTGGTTTGTTTGTTGGACAAAAATGGCAATATGATTGCTCAGACTGCCTGATAATCTAGCTCCCGGCGAAGGGTCAATTGAGCAGCCAAGGTTGGGCCAAGTTTAGAAATAACTGGGTCTAAAAAAATGACTGCAGTTAATGCTGAACCTTTCACACGTTTCTTTAAATAGATTTTTAAAGATGTAAGGTCTTTGTGTCACTTGGAGCGACCACTCATCATGTGGTGTGACCAATATTAGCAATAACTGTATTAAATTAAAAATAAATGATCTAATTTCTGTGGCTGAAATATGAATCACTGCTATAGTATGCTTAAGTGAATGGTATTTTTTAAATATTTTTTATCAGTTTTATGCAATTTACAGAAAAAAAGTAAGTCTGCTAACTACAATTAAGAAGGCAACTCTGAAATTATAGAACAAAAATATGAGATCATTATTTACAAAAACTCAAAAGAAATGCAAATACTTTGCGTCTAAACACTTTAATTACTGAGAAGATCTAAAAAAAATGTTAAGCATGTTAAGGAAATGAATTAATTTTAATATAAATCATGATCGCACCACATGACATTTTTAAGGCTACGGCCGATTCATCTAGAAAGAAAAATCACTTAATTTAACATTTTAATATGAATGTACACAACCTTCTTAATGTTTGAACAACTACAAAAGATATTATTATTTTTTGTATTTTAAAATTGTCGAAAATCCTTATACGTCAATGATCCATATATAGAGTGAAAGAAACAAAAGCTTGTAGAATACATTTTAATGGGCATAATTAAGTGCGAAAATGAATTTGAAGGAAATATCTATTTGCTAAATAAACTAAGCCAACTAACACTATACATATTCTTTTGGTTTCTATACCCAGTATTTCTAAAAAAATTATAAATGCAATGAAAATACAGGTATCTCAGAGTATAGACTATAGGTATACTCTGTATCGGCAAGTACCAAAAATAAAAGTATCGATATCAACCTGTTCTGAAACAACAGATAATTAAATGTTTTTTTCCCCCAAGAAAAAACAGCAGATAAAATACTTCAGCATCTTAGTTCCTTCCAGCACACGTAACAATAATATTCATTTTATTTCTGGAAATCTCCAGATCACCCGGTGAAACCTTCTGCAACACTTATCAAAAAGGAACAAGAGTAGCCAAGGGGTGGGCCCTGGCAAAGAGTAAATAAACCTGTACCAAGTACAAAACCTCTTCAGCTGCAGAGTGGGGAGTGAAAATGTATGGAAATTACCAACAAACACACTATGTCATGTCTAAAGCAATATAACTTATCTTTGGACAAGTCAGGGGTGTCCAATCCTGCTCCCGGAGGGTCATTGTTCTGCAGTGTTTAGCTCTAGTCTCCACTTAAAGGGATAGTTCACCCAAAAATTTAAATTACCCCATGATCAAGCCATCCTAGGTGTATATGACTTTCTTCTTTCAGACGAAAACAATCAAGAGTTATATTAAAAATGGCTCTGGCTCTACCAAGATTTATAAATGGCAGTGAATGGGGATTGAGATTTTGAAGCCCAAAAAGTGCATCCATCCATCATAAAAAATGCTCCACACAGCTCCAGGGGGTTAATAAAGGCCTTCTGAAGCGAAGTGTTTGTGTAAGAAAAATATCCATATTTAAAACTTTATAAATCGTAATCTCCAGCTTCTGCTAACTGTCGTACGCGCGTGTTAACAAGAGAGTGGCTGTCAGGGTTTTGCCCTGACACTCTGGTTGTCTTGTGTTTTGTTTCTTGTGTCTATGTTGTCTTGTCAGCACATGGCCTAGTTGATTGTTTTTCTCAGCCATGTGCTTCTTTAGCCCCTCCTCCTGGTTTCCTCATTACCACACCCTCTTGTTAGCCCTCATTGAGTCCTTGTTAGTGTAATTGCTCTCACCTGTTCCCTGAGTGTTTTCCTCCCTATTTATAGTGCCCCTTGCCCTATTGTCTTTGCTGGTTCATGGTCATTGTTTCCCTCACTGTGTTTGTCTGTCTGTGGATGTGGCTGATTATGTGTTCCTGTCTCCCGGTCTGTTTGATCTTGTGCTCCAGTCTTTCCCTAGTCTTGTCTCTTGTAATTCTATGTTCTTGTCTTGCTCCTTGTCTTTTTGCTTTTAATTTAGTATTCATTTAGTTCTCTTAATCCTGATCTTTTTGTTGAAATTTTTTTGGTTGATATTTTAGTTATTTGTGTTGGTTAATTTTTACCTTTTTTTTTTTTATTAGTCCTTTATTCATTCTCTTGCCTGTCTTGGAGTAATTTGTGTTCCTGTGGAGCTATGTTTTGTCTTGTTGTGGTGTTAGAGTTCCTGTTCCTGTCCACTGGTTCCCTTGCCTGATGTCTGGGTTGCTTGAGAGTTTATGGTCCATAAGTATCTGAGCTCTGCTCTCTGGTGCCTTGCTCTGGTCTCTCCACCGGCCTGGTCTTGCTGCCTCCTCTGCTGCTGTAGTATTCTGCCAGTTGATGTCGGAGGCTGTTCCAGTGGCGTTCCCTAGCTATCTCTGTTTATTGTGTTCCTGTAGTGGTATCACCTGTGCACCTCACTACCCTTTTATATTGATCCGTTTAGTCAATAAACCCTTGTTACTCACACTGCAATTGGGTCCTCCTTCCAAATCCTTGACAAGTGGCATTCCAGCAGATGATGTAGTGTAAACTCCAGTGAGAATATGCTAGTCTCGCGAGAACCAAGTTTTGTTTACAGCATAGGAAAACCAGTCTCATCTTGGCTTATATCGAAATTCTCCTGGCATTTTCCCTTTCAAATCCTAGTTTTTTTTTTACTTCTAATTCGTGAACTGAGTTGTTTTGCTCTCTTCTGTGCGCTTCCGCGTAGCTACACTCACGTCATCTGCTGGAACGCCCCTCTCTAGTGAACGCGCTTACAACAGTTAGCGGAAACTACAGATTATGGTTTATAAAGTCCTAAATATGGATATTTTTCTTACACAAACACATCGCTTCACTTCAGGATTGGACACCCCTATGATAAGTGCATATATGCATTTACATGTGCAAGTATACCTGTGCCGTTAGTTTGTTTAACTGAGCCACTCCAGGGGTCAGAGGTCAGACCGTCAGTGGCTGCTCCTTCCACTGCCCAGGGATCGGTTGACCCTGAGAGCGGGGTAGGGGCCGGAGCCACTGAGGCAGCCCAAGGGTCGGCACTTGGAGGGGTCACAGCTGGAGGGGATACAAGGAGAGGTCAAGGATCAGAGGACACCATGAATAAAGAGGAAAAGCCAGGGTAAAGACACAGGGAGGACACATCCTCGCAACTCTTACCTGTGGACGCCCAGAGGTCAGAGTTCACTCTAGAGGACGAGTCACCCCATGGATCCGGGGCTACTGTTGCTCCTCCCCAGGGGTCGGCACTCGGGGGAGAGGCGGGGGAAGCGGCTCCCCACGGGTCGGCAGGGCCCCATGGCCCAGCGGTAGACTCCAGAGCCAAAGCGGGAGGCGGAGAGGGTCCGGCGGAGCCCGTTGCAGGGGCCCCCCATGGATCTACGGCACTCAACTCCATCAAAGACGACTGAGAGAGAGATATGTCAGTAAGAACGTCCTCATTTCGAAAGGAGTGCGCGAGAAAGCAAAAGAGTGAGAGGGAAGTTTGTTTGTACAGAGAGGACAGACTTACACTTGCAAGTGGTTCAATAATAGCTAGTGTGGCAAGAAGGAAGAAACTCTAGAGGAAGTGAAACAAGCTCACACATCGCTGTGCTAAAGCGCGTACGCAGGGTGAGAGACACAGACAGAGCAGGTAACTCTTGGAGAGTGAGAGGCAGGTACACAAACACACAACCCTCGGTAACACAACACACTACCATGTGTACACCTCACGCTCTCATCCTAGAACAACAACTCGTCAAGCATGAACTCTTGCTAACACAGTCGTACACAATCACACACCTCCTCGGGCTTGGCTTTCTCCCTCTTACTCTCCTCGATGGCCATCTGCAGCCTCAGGTCGTCTCCCCTGCGCAGACGCTCCTCCTGCCAATCACACACCACCGTCACATCATCACAGTGAACCAAGTTCTGTGGGCTGATGGGAAATGGAGTCTACTGAACTGTGGCAACCTGACTCCCATGTCTCACCAGCTTCAGAGTTGTGCTTCATGGCTTCAGTTCAGGCACAAATCAACAACATTTGAAAGCAGTGGGCGGTTCATCTACTCTGACATTTCATTGATAAGCTCTGATGGAATTACAAAGAATTAACAATTACAGGTACTTTTGGAATTACTCATTGATTTCATCATGCAAAAGTGAAAATTTAGTTCAGAAGACTTCAAACAACAGAAATTATGAAAAAGAGGTAAGCTCAACACACACAATAGAACAACGGAAATGTTTTAACCTTTTTAAAAGCACTTACTAGGTATTTCTTAGACATTTAAATTGTTACATAATCATTCTGAAGTATATTATTTTCAGGCTGATCTGTGATTTGCAAGGGAAGAGGATAGCAAAGGAAGAGTTCATCCACTGTAACCTGGATGAATTTTTGCTCCCTGACCTTTTGGTGAGTCTCCTGGCTGACTGTGAGTACGTAGTGGAGCTCTGCATCTTCCAGAGGGTCTTTGCTAGTCTGAAGGAGGGGGGCAGGGTGAGGACAGATGTGAGTGAAGGAGTGAGGGGGGAAATGTACAAAAACTGTGCAGAGGATGGGCCAAATGTTTAATGCGTGTTATTCTACTTTATTAGAGAAACAAACCATACTTCTATTCTATGATGGCAGTTAGGGAAGAAGGCAGATTTAGGGAGCTTTAAAGATTGATATTATTTGCAGAGCTCAACAGTAAGAATGGCCTGGGGCCAGTGTGAGAGAGTTGAGCCAGTTGGCAGAACTGTCACTTGGCCTATTGGGGCACATCTCTTACATTTTTGTACATACCTTTTTATACTATGCTAACTTAAACATTTTTACTCTGAATACTTTTTGTATTATTATTATAGAATTATAACTACTATCATTTATTGTAAAAAAAAAAAAATAATAAAAAAATAAGTATTGCGATTATGTAAAAATAAAAAATCTATAATTGTGATGTGTGCCAGTTAAATATTGCCAGGGCAGTCTGAACTACTGGTCAGACTCAGCTAGCAGGGGAAAAAACTTTACTGTTGAGCTCTGATTGGAATGCCACAGTTAAAGTACAACTTGTAATTCACTGGCATGTTCTAAAATCTGTAAATATATTGCACAAGTCACAGTCCATTAGAGCAATTTATTACAGGACTATCTGGAATACTTGATTGGAACAGATTACATTTTGCTGTCAAATATGTTTATTTAATTGGCCACAAAAGTATATAATTGAACACTGTCTCAGGCAAACAATTTCCTGTGCTACCTTGCAGCATGGTCTCATCTTTCTTTACATAAAAAAAAAATTCAATTTAATGTCAATTTGTTTATTTCCATGTAATAAGCAGGATAATGTACAGTTAGTATTTAATATTTACCAAATTAAGATCTGATCACCATCTCAGGATTTATTCTGCATATGACCAGCTGACTCCACATTATGCCTTACGAATAGTTCTGCTAAAATCCAATTTCACATTAAGTATGCCAACAAAGCTCTTTCCATTTCTGGTAGAAAAACTATTCATCTTCCTCTGTCTCTCAACCATCTCAGTAGTACATTTTACCTGCAGCCTGAAAACCTGATCGCTGAGAGACTTTACCTGATCCGCCTCTTCCTTGCTCATGGCCAGTGCCAGCTGGAGCTGCAGGTCCTCCTCTCCAGTGCTCTGGGGCCACGCCTGCTCAGCGTCTGCTCCCGAGTGCAGTCCTCCCCCTAAAGCAGGAGCAGAAGGGGCCGAAGATGCTAAGGGAGGAGTCAAATGACAGCCATTATGATGCATCAATAGATGGCGGAGTATCGGTCCCTAAAATTGCTTCCAGGGCAAGATGCTTGCCAACCTCCATACTTGGCCAAAGCTGTGAAGTGCACTCAGAGTGTTTTTATAAGGGTGCTGACATTCATTTGAGTGTCCGCCCTGACCCCTTCATAAGCCCCTCCTACTGCAAAGCACTTCTAGTTCTTACCACTGCTAGTCTGTGCCATCTTCTCTTTGGTCTTGAGTGCATGGACCCTCTCCTCTCGTAGCCTCTCCTCGTCTTTTAGCAAAGTCACCAGCTGCTTGGCCTTTTCCCGTACATTCACACCCTGAAACATGCACACAATATGTAATGTTACATATGAACTTATTGGGCCTCATTTATGAAACGAACGTACGACAGAAAATTGAGCGTACGGTCGTTTTAACGCAAAATTTGGAATTTATCAATATGGACGTGAGCGGTGGCTACGATCAAATCTCACGTCTGGTCTCAGCTCGTGTACGCAAGTTTTTGAGTTAGCTGAAGTTGCGCACAGCATCGTAAATACGGTGGAGAATTGTAGATTGATAGCATTTTGTTCATTTTTATATTCTTGACCGTCAAATGAAGCTCATTAATCGATCGTTAATCAGTAAAATTAGAATGTCTTTTTCACAAAGCATGTGTGCAATTCTAGTATGTTTAATTGTCCAGCATTGGAATTAATAATTTAACAACCTAAACTACATCTTGTTGAGTTTGAGGTAGTGCATGTGACAAACTTGTTATTAGGGTGACTAAAATAAAATAAAACCTATTGGACTGAAGTTTTTGTGGTTTAAATGTGAGTGGGAGAAAGTCCTTGGTTAAAAGTCATGGCGTTTGAATTGACTGCACAGAGACCTTGAGCGAGAGATTGCTGTAGTGTGTGAATCACATTTGAGAACCATTACTAACATGATTAAGGACACTTCAAAACTAACACTGAGAGCTCTCCTTTTATTTCCTTATTGAAAGAGAGATAACAAGTTTCATTTGCACGTGTGTATAAATATAACTTCTTGTTTGTGAATACCTGATCCTTGCCATCTCTGTCAATGTACTGGAAATCTTTGAGAGTCTGAACGGCGTAGATGTTTTCCCTGCATTGCTGTGCCACTCTCTCTGAACCCGTCTTTATCAGATACTCCATCAGAGTCATAGCCTGAGAAAGGGCGAAAAATACAATCAGATTGTATTCATAGCCTCATATACCACATCTGCCACTAGTGAGGGTAAAACTGTCAAACTTACTTTATATACATGTCTCCAGTTCTTCCCATGGTCATTGAGTCTCTTCCAGACCATGCTCATAATCTCTGAGAAGGCCACTACATTGTATGTCAGATCAGCAATCTCTGACATCAGAGAGCTAGAGGGACCCCATGGGTCATTAGAGGTTGCTTCCCTAACCTTGAGAAAAAAAAAAATCAATAAACTTCACTTAAAGTGTCTCTTCATGCTCACCGAATACTGTATGTGAAAGTGTGTGAAACTATACTCTATGCAACTTTAAACATTTTAAACAGAAGTATGCTACATAACCGCATAACACTGCATGTTTATTCAGCTAGTGTCGTCAAGTAAAAAAAATTAAAATAAATTAAAAATAATAATAGAAATTTTTTTTTAAAATAAACAACAGGTTAAGACCTGCCACTGTACCATATATACCACTAAAGTAGTTGTTATTGCTTCCGGTTCATTTATAGCACTAGAAATTGAATGTCAGTGCATTGCATTATGGTATACCATATCCACGCAGTATGCTCTGTTATATACTGCACATTTTAGAGAATATAGGCTAGTAGGATATCTTCAGTGCCGATCCTAGACTTCTGGGGGCCCTACACAAAACTGTGTTTGGGGGGGGGCTCAGTACGCTTTCAACTTGTTTTTTTTTTTCTGTCTCGAGCAAGAGACTGTATGACATTCACATTACATGATTTGACTGATTTTTCCGTAGAAAGGGCAACAGCGCACCGCATTAAAAGAAATGAACATTCATGTTTTCATAACCGCTGGCCAAATTCAAAAACAAAACTAAAATTAAATCACCTTTGAGAGCAAGCCTGGTATTTCGGGGGCCTTTCGCAGCTTGCGTACTTTGCGTATAGGGAGTATCGGCTCTGGTTATCTTTATAATCTAGGCACATAAAAAGAACGGACTGTGCAAAATATACTGTACTATTATACTACAGAAAGTGTATGGACTAGAGTGGTCCAGTAGTATGATACTCCAAACATAACTTTATTTCACTGACCAACGTTGTGACGCACTTTTACTATTTAGGCAGGAATTCTATGCAAAAAAACTTAAGTGATGAGATTTCTTAATGAGATTCATTTAAGATTATGTGTTCAGCATTTTTGGTCACCAGTGTTTCAGCCTAAACTGAAATTACCGATGAAAACAAATGAATTCCTGTCTCTTTTGTATGACTGCTAACAGTTTCATTCAATCGAAAAAAAATGAAGAGCAGAAGTACAAAACATTTATCAGGAACTAAATGACTTGAATAAGAAGACTGCTTCAAGACTAAGATGAAGAAGAATGTGAAAAGAAGAACAGAGAAAATGAAAGCTGGGTTACAAAGGTAAAAGTCTAACCTTTATCTCTGCCTCGGAGTAATTGTGAACAATGTTCTTCACTTGTCGCCGCAGCGATGATGTCGACATGGCAACAGGCTGACTATCAGGTTCTGCAAAATCTGGGACATTGTAAAGCAATGTCAATAAAACACTAATATGGACAGGTACAAAGGCAAACAAAGGCTACACATTTTTCAAAAGGGAGTGTATCAGCTCTGAGACTGAAATATCTAAAAATGACCAGGAAGTATCAGCAGGACGTTTATCAGAAAACAAAAAGGAAATGCTTTGGCTGCTATTCAAACGCCATCCATCTCTCCATCGATAAAAAAAAAGACCCAATCTTACATAATATCCCCAGTACCGTGCACCCTCTGTAACCATGAGAGTGCAGCACCAGGAATTCCCCAACCTAAAAGTCCTGTAAACACAAGAGCATCGGATGACGTGTGAGTCTGGCTCCAGGAAGTGTGTGTGAAGTGTACTATACCTGGGAGTGTCAGTCTCTCTCCCCCCCTCTCGATCTCTCTGTGTGTGCGCGCTCAGGTCGGGGTCTCTGAGTGTTTAGCCTGTCCACTGTTCCAAACCTCCGCACAGCGGCCACATGAGGGCCCAGAAGCACAGATGTGGGGTGAAATAACTACGAGAAGGACAGAGATTTAGACGGGAGGTACAACATACAGGGATGAAAGCTGGTGCAGCACTGTGGAGGCTTAAAAACACAAAAGACATACAATTCCGCACTTTGACAATAGAGAAAATGCAGTAATAGCGGACCATGCCTGAAGGCACTGTACATTGCTCAACTGTAACATCAGCTAGGTGTAGGCCTAGAGAAACTACAAAAAAGCATGCGATACATAGATTTATAAAGTCGCTAAATTATCAGTATGATTAAAAGCTGTTGAACAAAAATGACTACATGCCTTCCGCCCTCTGAATGAGAATTCATATTTTTAGTAAGAAAAAAGCCTTTCAGTATAGTAGTAAAAATGTCCACCTTCACATCATGGTACTTGTATCTTTTTACCGTGAATTCTCAGGATTTTTAATTTAAAAAATGATATTGTTATTAATATTTCAAGATGAATATTTACTGGATGGAAGCCATTTAGGCTTATTGGATTATCCATACATCAATTATGTATCAAATATAAAACAACAGGATTTTAAGGATCCTTTTTCTCTCAATAATAACAGTAGGCTACTGCATTGAATTCTATGTAATTAAAACTGCAGAGCTCTGATCATAAAACTAAGCATTTAAATATCATCTTACTAAGACAAAATATTAGAAGATATAGATTGACAACTGATATTTATTTAGCTACATGCATTTTATGTAAGTAACGTAGTCTGTTATAGTGTTATAAGAATCTTGATGTATATTACAAGCTATGAAGCTATCAGAATTTAATCTTACATTTTGTCCATATAAACAACATCTGGAACAAATTGCATATTTTTGTTCAGTTTGGGCCTCTAAATAAAATAAGCATGTTTTGTCCCTCCTTGAATGTCAGCTCCATATTCTCACTATATCATACATGAGCCATAAAACCCTGGCGTATCAAAGAATATAAAACACCCCCAAACTAAAATATACAGCTCCATTTAAAAAAAATTATAATAATAATAATACATTTTTCTGACTATTATTTCACTACTATTTATGTCGTCACGTTTACATGGTTAACATTACATTAAACACAGGTAAAACACAGGAATCAGGGAGTTACTAACATGACCTGACCATATTCATGAACTTACACAATACATTGGCACCCTTAACTACATTAAAGGCAAATATACTAAAAATGTTCTTCTAAGCGTCAGTAAATCAAGGAAGAACAGGCGATAAGCAGTAGCTGAAAGGGTGTATTAATATGCAGTACTGTTGTATAAGGCTTTGGACCTGATAACAGTCCCACGGCCGCCTTCAGGATTCAGGAGCAAAGTACAAAAGTCTGAATGAACTGTTCTCAATGAGACCAGAAACCTTTAACTTCAACCTCCATTCAAAACAGTCAAATCAGGGGTCAACAGGTGGTTTTCAAAAGCAAGTTGATGAGGTGATAAACAACATTCAATGAACTTATCTATGACAACCTTTGCTTGGAAATGTGCATGAAATCTGACCGTTGGCGAATCGGATCGGCATCAGATCTCTTAAAGAGGCGTGTTGTTTATCTTTGAGCAGAAGACAGCTATCAGACAACAGCACAAACCTCTCTACCGTTACACCTCCACCCAGCTAACAAATGAAACAGCATTCATTCCCAGCCGTTAGAGAACTCCTCTAAAGTAACTTCAGCACCGAACAAGCCCTCTGCGCTCCAAACTGATAGAAAGAGCTCACTGCCAAGTCCACTAGAGATCAGCTAGCTGAGGCTACTTACCGCTGAGCTTCTGGTCTTCCTCTCAAACACGACCAGACATCCAGCAGAGCAGCAGAAAGCGGGTTATTATAGGTGAAGACGGGAGTGAAGGGACTAAATTAAAAACACTCATTTAGAGACTCGAGCGCCGCGTTATGCTAACTCGACTCATAAAGAGACGCGGCTGAGTGCGGTTTTCCTTCACAACTATCGCCCTTCGAGTCGTGCTCGTCATTTACACATATAACGTGTCATACAGCCGCTTATACTAATATAATAGCGCTACTTTCGCAAATAACGTCTCTACTGACCCTTCTGTTGCTCGGATGGTACGAGGAGATGGCGGCACTTCCGCTTCCGTTTCCCCGCAGCCGGACGGACCGCGCCCCCTTGCGCGCTCAGAGATTTGAATATTTATGAGCCATGGGAGCTACTATCTTAACAATGCTTTTTATGTGATTTTGAATAGTAGCCGCACAACAAAAGCATCGAAATCTATGATTCTAGATTGTGAAATGTGAAAATCTGGTATATGAATATTATATATGCGCAAACAAATGTACTGTTATCGTTTTGGTGACGCTGTTAAACGCCCTTAAGAGTTCTGTCAGTAATTTTGACAGCAACGGCTGCTATGTGCTATTAACATTTGTGGCACTCGGGTGTCATGTTAACCTATACGAGCCTTTGAGTTATGAAGAGATGACTGAGGTATCCTCTGATATTTTCTTTCCTAACTTTACAGTGATGCTATGGCACACAGTGCCCACATAGTGGCGATGTTCTCAATCAAATGAAATCATCTGAATTTCTTTGAAGAAAATCTACAACATGCTACACACCTTCAACCTTTTTGTCCTGAAGGCCCCCCAGAGTTCTACACAATATTCAAAGGCCCCTCACATAAGCTAGAATATTTCTTCCAGTATGTTCTGCTATAATAATTTTTTTTTATTAACAGAAACCTCACGTGTCAATTCTTTTCAAATTATCCGATTATTTTTGTGTTGATGTTTAAAGTATTCTGTTCCTTAATAACAAAAGTGTCATTTTTATATTTTATTCATTTACATTCTATTGTATTATTATTATTATTATTATTCGCAGTTTAATTTAGTCTAAATCATCCTGCAGACCCCTTAGATTTTTGCTGAGGCACCCTAGTGGGCCTTGGCCCCTGTTTGAGAACCACTTATTTTTGTGAATATACTATAAAATATGCATACATATACTCTCAAGTCTCATGACTGGCTGCGTTATTGCTCTTTATTGTACAGAACACTACTTAGAAATGTAATGATGGCACTAAAGGGAAATATATTACCATAGTGCATACCTAAGCAATAATCATTCTCACTTTCACATTTTTCATGTGTCAGCTGAACTCAAGTTTCACGTTTATCTCAAAAGAATATTTTAGAGCAGTTTTATACTTAAAAATGATTATGTGTGGTGTATTGCATTTAAATTAACAGTTTGTAAAAATTATTTTACAGTCTGTATCCTTCATGAAAGTAACAGATTACTTTGACCTGGGTGGTCTTCTCACTGCATTTAGATTAAAATGGCGAGTTGATGACAGAGATTTCACTCAAACTAAATATTTGCAGAAACCATTCAAAGGTTATAAGAAAACCTAAAAAATAAAAATACACATAAACACTCACAAATGCACACACCCACACACATTCATGCAGAAGAACTCAACACCACCACGGCTATGACTGTGAAGAACAGTTTCACACTTCTGTAAAAGATTTCATAGTGAATACATTTGAAATACTTCTTAATTTGTTGTTAATGTAAATAACTAAATCCATTAATTGCAATACAAACACATTCATTGCTACCTATCTGCATATTTTGGGTATTGGGTAACATGTTAAACTAATGCTGTCTCAAACATACCATGTGACATTCTTGAACAGCAGGGGAGTGACAGAAGCCTAGTTCAGATTATGAATGGAAATGAGACCAGAGGGACTGATGAAGCCTCATTGAAGTCAACAGGAGACTGTATTAGCAACAGCTTCATGCATGTAGAGCAGCTGGAGAAATAGAAATGGCCACGGTTGTGATAACAGGGATTGTTTGCCTTACGTAATATACAGTAGCCATGTTGTACTTGAGGTTCAGGGTAAACTGAGAGTGAGATGTAGAAAGAGAGAATGTGAACTGGCAGCGCTGAATAGAAGTTTGACCTGGAGAGGATGGTTGTATTAGGTTCTGCAAACAGATGGCAAAATGTACAGGTTAAATCCCATTGAAAAAAAGCCAATAAACAAACAAGCTAAATAAAACAAAAAGAGGGGACAATTTTAATGTAAGGACTCTAAACTGTTCTCTTCTATATATTCATAATTCTTCTTATCCAGCAGTGTTTTGAAAGTGCTGGTATTTATACCAGGATATTTTCCTGTTTGCATTACTTTTTTGTGTTTTCTGCATTCCAGTTTGCCTTTATTTGGAACTATTTGTTTTGGCAGAGAACAAATACATGCCGGTTTTGTCTGAAATGTAAGTTATCCGAAATGAATTGCTCATTTATGGAACTGTTGCACAAAGCAATATCAGAGATTCTTTTATTAAAGGAGAAGGCAACCTTCAAATCTGTATTACTGAAGGAAGTATAAAAGTCAATCTGAATCACATGCACCTAAGCTAATAATATAATGGCACTTGTGTGATTGAATCCATGTTTTACACAATGTGCATTCATTACACTTTTAAATGAATGTATAGTTTCATTTCAGTACCCATTGTACTATTAGAAAATAGCAGTCAATTTATTACGTGACATTACATAACGTGATCTGTTTCCACAAAAAAAAAGCTGATTTTTCAGTGTACGATTCTCCTGTTAAGAAGTGTTACGCATTATTCCATGCTCCTCGGTACAAAAAAGCTATTTTTGCTGTAACACTTTAGAACTTCAGAGCGTTGTCTAACATCATACACTCATTAACAGAATGTTAGTTAGAATGTTACAAATTAGTCATTAAATTTAGTCATTTTTATTTTAAAAAAGTAGTTTATTAATAAGTTACACACGGCACACTAGGATTTTATTTAAAGAAAGGATTCCTTGCATTTAGCAAGAATGCTTTAAAATCGATCACTAATGATGGTAAAGTTTTGTCATCAGTAAAAACAAAATAGTATTTTAAAATATATTAAAATAGAAAACATTTATTTTAAATTGTAATAATATTTTACAATATTACTGTTTTTACATTTTTGATTGAATAAATGCAGCCTTAGTGAGCATAAGATACTTCTTTCAAAAACATAAGAAATGTACCCACCCCAAACTTTTGAACAGTACGTGTTAAAAACCAAGACTCTAAGCAATTGCATTTATTTTTATCTTAAGTGGTGCCCATCTTTAAAAAGAAAAAAAGAAAAAGAAAAGAAAATGAAAAATTGTTTATTTATTTATGTACGCATGTATGTATGTGTTTTTAGGTTACCATTTTCACACAGTAAATTAAATTATATTAAATCTAAAGCAATCATCTAAACCAGAGGCATCCTGTGAAACATATACCCAAGACTACATTTCATATATTATTTTTGTAAGTAGATTCAATTTTTTTTTTTCATTTTTCCAAAACAATACCAATACCACTTGAATACAAAACATGCATGACTGGTGTCACAGTCCAAAACCAAGTAAATTGATTACACTAGGATCATTTTTATTCTTTCAAAAAATGTCTACCACATTGGACTGTGTATCTTTAAATACTTCCTAAAATGGACATTATGCTATAATATCACAATGGTAATGCTTTGGTCAAGAGCCCAGGAGTAATTAGATTTCAAAACTGTAAATGTCTTGTTATCTTCTTCAATCTCACTTGATCCAGCAGAACTGCTGTTCTGCACAGTAGGAGGAATTTACTTAAGTATGAAAGTGATAGCACTAGTAGGAAGAAGGGAGATCAAGAGAGAGAGAGATGAGGATTAGGAAAGAGACTGCAGTGAACAGCAGGAACTCAATAAAGTGTTGCAGAGACTGACTGACAGTTGGAACACTTTACTGACGTACAAGAGGAAAGAGAGCGAGTGAGACGTCTGGGAAGGGGCTGCATACCTCACTGTTGTAGTACATGGCTATCTGGGATGGAAACATGCAGAGGTATTTTAAAGGGAAAAGGGGCGAGCGAGGGAGAGAGAGAGAGAGAGAGAGAGAGAGAGAGAGAGCGAGAGAGAGAGAGCAGAGGAAGGTGGCAGGCATGAGTGAGGGCCGTCAGACTCATTGAGGATCAAGAGAGAGAGAGAGAGCACAGAGATAAAAATACTCTGTAGCAACCGACACTCACACTCGCACGGTGACATCTGATTAACTGCTTGTCGCTCTCAGTTGTATGTTGATAATGAGCAACAGACAGTTTGACTCAGATCTCAGTCCTGAACAGATGGGAAAGAGACAGTGAGAGAGATACTGACTGTTTCCAAGACGTCCTGAAAGACCTGCAGCGTTGGACAATGACTGTAAGTCAAATACTTCTCTTATGGAAAATTCTCCATTTCATAACAACACACATTAACTAGTACCTAATTGTTACCAGAAATGAATAAATAATATAAAAATATGTAAGAATAACACACAGACACACACACACACACACACACATATTTAGGCTATATGTAGGATTTAAACCTGAAATGCCATGCAATCTAAAGCCGCCATTCACAAAACACCACTTGTTAATATATGACAAATGAAAACATTCATTGCTGATTTCACTAATGGTGTGTGAATGGCAGCTTTACAGAAGTAAATCATGACTGAAAAACATTTCAGGTTTTATCCTGCTAGATCCTTTAAAGCCGTGTTATACACCTGTGGTTAATATGAAGCGTTCCAGCCGTTCTCCGCTGCACATACTGCACATATCCAATTGCATGTCACTGATAACCCATTCGAAATCATTTTGAAATACAAAAGTAAAAAGGGTTGTCACTGCAATTAAATGGGAAAGGATTGTTGAGTTTCACAGTATATATGTACAATACTGATAAAAAGGTTGCATTAAAAAATGCATCCTTTTTGCTCAAAAAGGATGCATTAAAAAAACAGTAATATTGTGAACTATTATTACAACTTAAAAAACTGTTTTGTATTTAAAATATATATTAAAAAATGTAATTTCCTCCTGTGATGGCAAAGCTGAAATTTCTGCAGTCATTACTCCAGTCTTCAGTGACTTCAGTCATTTATTTTGGAAATTACTATAATATGCTGATTTCGTGCTGAAGAAACATTTATTTTACTATCAATATTGCAGGCAGTTTTTGCTACTTAGTATTTTTTGTGGAAACCATGATACACATTCAAAATCTGGGTTTAGTAAGATAAAAAAAAAAAAAACATTAAATAAAAAAGGTCACATTAAATAAGGACGCATTAACCTGAATAAAAGTGACAGTAAAGACATTAAGAATGTTATTTAAGATTTTGATTTTAAATAAATTCTCTTCTTTTGAAATTCAAAGGTTTCTAAGAAAATAATAAAAAGAATAAGAACCATTAATATTAATTGACTATCAATAATAATTGATAATAACTGAGCACCAAATCTGCTTATAATAATTGCTGCTAAAAATTCAGCTTTGAATCACAGGAATAAAATACATTTAAAATATTCAAATAGAAAACAGTTATTTTATTTTAAATTGTAATAATATTTCACACTATTACTGGTCAGCTTAAGAGACTAAAAACAATCAGATGGATGGATGGATGGATGGATAGATAGATAGCCACTATGTGCCAATATTGCAGTATTTACTATACTTTTGTTTTTCAAAAGTATTCTGAATGGTTAATCAATGCTAGATAATTGTGATATGGTTTCAAAAACTGATTTACAAGGGGTTGAATGGGTAACATCCTAAAAAAGTTTGTAATGCCTAAAAGCAAAACGCAGAGAATATTCTTAAAATTCAGTTTTAAAATCAACATTAGTCTTACTGTACATTACAGACATGAAGGTTACATGGAAAATGTAACAAGCTAAAGCCTGCACGTCTACTATCAAAGGCCACTGCCAGAGACGTCTATCAGTAAGATAAAGGCTGTTCTCAGTGCTAGCAATGCACTCATACAATCACTCCACCGGGCCTACACCACAGACATATAAAGTCGTAACTGAATACACAATTACATGTTCTTTGATGGTTCTGGAAGCGCATGGTGCTGCTCCTCAGCTGCATGGTGTTAGTGAAGGTTACATAGACTTGCATAGTAAAAACACGAACACAGACGCACATAGGACTGGGGTGACATGCACTTCTAGGAACTTTAATCAACAAATGTCCCTTATAAACGTATAGGGTGTAATGTAAACATGAGCTGCTTGCTTTGTGTTATGTAAAACACACTTGTAATATACACCCAAGCTATTTCAGGGCCGTCAAGGTGTTAATGGGCTTATGGTATAGTTTGACCATTCTCAGTCTGACATAAAGGTGAAGGCTGGTGAAAGAACTGACAGATGGGAAGTTCAGCTATTATTATTATTACACAGCTCTCTGGAATACGAGGCACATTTGTCTAATTGATCATTGTCTCAAGAAACCAATTAGTCTTTTCTTTAATTTCATGCCCATTTATTTATTTGGTAAGCAACCATATAATAAGTGGGATAATGTACTGTCAGCCAATTATTATTACAAAATATATACTATGCTGGTTATCTGTTAATATTAGCGATCATAGGTCGATATTGGGTATTTAAATGTGCTTGTTCAATTACAAATTGACATTTTCTATTTAGAGTACCTTTGCAGTCATGTAATATTCATTTAAAGTTAATCTTTAAAAACACTAATGATTTTTAAAAAGAAATGTATTTTATTATTTTGTATGTCTTTTATTTATTTTTAATGATTCTTCTTTTTTTTTTTTTGGTCTGGCTTATTAGGATTTATAATATTAATAAATGGATATCCATGTTTTATACTCTGTGTTATAAATTTGAGATGCTTGTCTTCAACTATTTGCATTTAAAATAACTGATTAAAAACTGATTACTGAATAATTTATTATTTATCGGTTATAACATGAAAATATTTATCAGCTTATTTTTAATAATTGTCAACGTACATTTTTACAAAGATTACACAAAACAAAAGTGGAGGCTTGAAAATGATCATTGCATGATTACAATTTTGCTGTTGTTTTGTTGTCAGACGGCACCTGAAGAACTGGACGAGCTGTGCTACCTCACGGCTCAGTCCATGACGTCACTGGTGACATCACAGCACTTCAAACTCATCAAAAAGCTGGGAGAGGGCTCGTACGGCAAGGTGATGCTGGCGGTGCATCAGAGGAGAGGTCAGTTGATTTGTGCTCACCTGTTTGGTTCATGTTGAGCACTGTGACAAACAAGACAGGGTGTTCTTCTTACAAGCACTTCTTACTTTAGCGATCTCTGAACTTCCAGGAACCCCAATGGCTCTGAAGTTCTTCCCCCGCTGCTCCACCACTCTCCAAGCTTTCCTGCGGGAATACAATCTCTCCATCTCCTATTGCACACACCCTTCTTTAACACGGGCTCTAGGCATCTTCTACTCCACTCCTTCTCACTATGTCTTTGCCCAGGAGGCTGGTCTCTATGGCGACCTGTATGATGTCATCGTGTCAGAGGTCAGTAAAACAGTAGACTTGACTGATTTTAATTTCACTAAAAGTTACATTCTGTCATCATTTACTCACCATCAAGTTGTTCAGAAGTGATTTAGATGACCATTAGACAACCTTATAGTGGCTCCTCCTCTAAAGGGCCCAGGACTATGGTCCTTGTTGTCCCCCTGGACTGTAACCGAAATTATGATGACGCACGCATACGTGATGTGTGGAGCATTTTTGCAGTGATGTCTTTCCAGGGAACAATGTATCTTTGATTATTCAGGCACGTACTTGTTGTCTGATATCCTCACTCCCTGTTCTCATTCTCCTGCCAAAAACAACAGCTCCTATCATCAGCCTTGATACAGTAATGCTGTTTAATGGGAGTACTTAGTGCACTGCTGAAGAGCAGATTAAATACAGAACACACAGATCTTCCGTCATCTCATCACTCTTTCCATTTTTACTGGGCTGTATTAGAATAAATAATATTTCCAAAGCATCGATACATACAACAAAAGAATTAAAAGGGAAAAAAATACATACATGCATACATACATAAATGAAAATAAGGTACCAGTAATGTTTAAATAAATAATCAATATAACAACAACAACAACTGAATAAACAGCAATAACAATAATGAAAAACAAGCAAATAAGATAAAATAAATCAATAAATAAACAAACAATATTTAAAATGAATTTTAAAATGGAAAAATTATATGAATATATAATTACATTAATCTATAGGCAAATTATTCTACAAAATAATAATAATAAATTAAAATATACAAATAGTAATAATATTGAACAAGGGTAAATAGGGTGGAATAAAAATAAATAAATAAAAATATTAGTTATAATGAGAAAAAATAAGTGAAGAAAGAAAGAAAGAAATAATAATAATAATAAAATATAAAACATCAATGGAAATATTATTGGAAAAAGGAAAATTTTAAGGTGCCAGAAATGGAAATAAACAAATATTCAATATAATAATAATAAATTGACATATACAAATATTAATAACAATAAAAAGAAAAAAAGGACAAATAAGGTGCTATATAAATATACAAGTCAACATAAATAAACAATACTATGTGTAATGTTAATAATTATTATTATAAAATAACATTTTTAATGTATAATGTTACAAAAATATCATGTAATACATACAAAATTATAAAATAATAATTATATAATCAGTATATATAAAAATCAATCTCTTTGTCTTTTTCTGTAGGAGGGGGTGAGTGAGGAGTCTGCACAGCGTGTGATGTCTCAGCTGAGTGGTGCTGTGTCTCATCTCCATTCTCTTGGCTTTGTGCACCGTGACATCAAGCCAGAGAACATCTTCTTGTGTGACCGTGCTTGTCGCTGGGTCAAACTGGGCGACTTTGGCCTGGCGCGAGCACAGGGGACCGAGGTCCGTGCTGAGTGGTACAACTCCCCTTTCTGTGTGCCCGAGGTGGAGGGCGCCAAGACAGTCAGTGATGCAGGGGAAGCGGAGGACATCTGGATGTCTGTAGAGCCCAGTTTGGATACTTGGGCTTTGGGGATCCTCATATACTGCCTCCTGACGAGCTGCTTCCCCTGGGAGGAGAGCACTTCTGATGACCCTTCCTACTGCAAGTACAGAGATTGGTTCAACCGAATCAAACAGAGAGAGGAGACACAAGACACTGTGAGGGAGGAGAATGAGGCTGAAATTGATGTGCCCCCGCAGTTTGACTCTTTAAGCTCATTCGTCCTCACCTTGCTGAGAAAGCTGCTGAACCCGCTGCCCCGGCTTCGCCCCGGGCCTGATGAGATCCTGTCTTACCTCGGGGGACCTTGGTTACTGAAGACAGAGAAAGAGGAGATGAGGAGAGAGCAGGAGGCACAAGAGGAGGCCAAGAAGATGCATGAGAGAGGAGGGGTGGAAGGGAAAAAAGAGATATTGGGACGGAGGGAGAGATAAAGTTTGTGCACGACAGCAATATTATAAACAAATGCACTTTATTTTAAAGATTTTATATAGCCTTTATATTTTGGAATATAATTTTTTTATATAAAAAAAAGTTGTTTTATTATAAAACTGGAGAACCTTGACACTTGGACAGTGGCCCCAAAAAGTGTTTGGGCAATTGTAGAAGTATTAATATAATTGCATTAAAAAATGACATATAATTATATTATAATTATTCTAAATTTGAGATTTTATATATAATTTAGTCACATATAATATATTTTAATATATTTAATATATTAAATTATATATTTTAAAATTATATTTAAAATTATATAAATGCGGTACCATTCAAACGCTTGGGGTTGATTTTTAAAAGTTTTTGGAAGAAGTTTTTATGCTCACCAAGGCTGCATTTATTTGATCAAAAACAGTAATATTGTTACATGAAACATTATTACAATTTCAAATAACTGTTTTCTATTTTAAAACAAAAAAGCTGAATTTTCAGCGATCTCCAGTGTCACATGATCCTTCAGAAATCATTCGAATATGCTGATTTGGTGCTCAAACATTATTATTTTATTATCAATGTTGAAAACAGTTGCTGCTTGTGGAAACAATGTATTTTTCAGGACTCTGAGGATTTTTATTTTTTTATTTTTTGGGGGATTATTAGTGTCTGGACACGGTTAAGTAGACAAATTTTCATTCTTGGCCACAATAATTCAGTGTTTCTCATATTGAGCTGGTAACACTAAAACCAACAATACAGCAATTACCAACAGACTTCTCAGGTGCAATGTATAAGTATTAATTTAATGTGTAGAGAGGAAGGTAGGAATAGGTAGGTGTAGATTAATAATGCTCAACAGATGTGGGTGGAATACATAAACACTGTTTCTACCTCAAACAAGCTGTTTTAATGTACATGGCAATACAAGTTTATATAAACATTTACTCTCTTCAGTCTGTTATATAATATGCACTTTCAAGTTGACATCCACATGCTTACGTCAGTATTTGTTGATAAACTATACCGACCTCATCATGCATTATAACGCTTCAGAGCAGACATATTGACAGGCTGGTTCAAATACAGCTCTGCTCCACTCTAAATAGGACAAGAGAAGAGTGAAATGTTAAGCAAACACAGGTACAAAGGGACGGGTGTCAGGTTAGTGTTGTTCTGGGATTGACTGGATCAGTTCAGATATGTGTAGCCGACTCCAACTTTCCAGCTGTCCACACTGTTGCACCATCAAGACCACCCTGTCTTTTCTGTAACCAGTGCTTACTTACAAATTGTAGTATATTACAAAATACATGTAGTTGGTAATGTAAACACATAACAGATTTTAGGTATAATCTGATTAGTTTTGGCTACTTGTAGATTACCTTCGACCTAGTTTATAACTTTGATTTGAATTGGATATCTTTTATTGATATTATATTGATATGCAAACAGAAAGACAATGTATTCCATTCTTTGTTACTAACAAGTGCATTAAACATTTCATTATGTCAGGACTTCTCAAACTGGAGTTTATGAAGGAACCAGCAGGAGGTTACTAAGTCAATAAGAGGTGATTATTCAATCTTTAAAAATTTTAAATAAATAAAAAAAAATAGAAAAAAAATGTTTTTTTAATTTGTTTACCTGCGTGTCATGTGACCATCAACAAAACTGTAAACAGGAAAAACTGTTGTTAAATTATTGACTAATTATTATTATACTTATTATTAAATTCAGGGGGTACTTCAAGTAATTATATAATGTCAAAAAGGTTCAGCTGACAAAATTTTTTTGGGGAATCATTGCATTATATGTAAATACAAAATGGAAATTCATTTGTCCATTTTCATGTGTTCGAAAAAAGAAAAAAAAGAAGTTATGTGCACTTCCAAAAAAACTGGAAGACTTTTCAAACACAGCAATAGGTGTTTTTAGATAGAAAATTAAACGATTTTGGAGGAATGATAAATTATGAAGAATTTACTGTCATTGTGTGAATAATCATGTAATCAATAAAAAAGTAACTAAGTATTTTAAATGTAAAATAATCAGATTACATGTGTTTATTTTTTTTAATCTGACTACGTAATCTAGATTATAATCTTACTACTCAGTATTGTCTGCAACCTACAGTTCATGTATTTGATTTGATTTTCTAACATTTTTCAGTGTTTTGATTATTCCTTCATTTAGTCTTCCTCTGACCCCATCCATGAATCCTAGAGATTCATTATATCAGCTCTGGCCTTCACTATGGGGCCTATGTGAGCCCTTCTGGAGATGGTTTTATAAATAGCCTCAGGTCCATCTATTTAGACTGTCGAACACATCAGCACCTTTCTGTGTCCCCTCTTTGCACCCTGTGTCTCTCTCCCTGTTCATGTTCTATGTCATCTTGACTCTCCCTCACACCACCTCTTCATCTCTCCTATGAAACATTGTGATCTGTCCTTCGCTGGTTCGGTGCAAGGCATTCATTTTGCATGCATTAATACAGTCTACATTAGTTGATGATATTGTTGTATTCTTATAGTAGATGACAAGGTGAAAGAATATTATGTGTTTCATCAATCAGTGTCACATCATACCATCAGCTTTCTGGAAATCTGCTTCGCAACACAGTTCAGAGATACACAATATCAGTAGTGTTGCATCTGCATCAATGTTCAGAGCTGCAGAGGAGCTTCAATGGTAACATGGCCAATGAAACAGACAAGGCTTTCAAAGGGACCAGGCATCATATTCCTGCTTCTTTGTTTACACTTCCTAACTGGGAAAAAAGGTTAGGCCAGTGTACTAAACTAAAACTATTGCAAGTCACTTTCGTTCATTGAAATAAAACTGAAACAAAATAAAGTATTAGATGAAAAACTTTATCTTAAAAAAATTCTAAATGTTGAAAATATATTTACTAAAATTACTTAAACTAAACTGAAATAAATTCAATTAAAGCAAAATAGAAATAGGAAAAATAATAAAAATGACAAAAACACATACTTACTAAGACAACCTAAAATTAAAATCAAAACTAATAAAACAATTTTTAAAAAATGTTTGTGTTAAATGTGGTCTAAACTTGGTTAGCACTGGTTTAGTGTTGGTCTAACATAGTCAATTTGGTTAATTGAGAGACTAACGCTTAGAAAAGGTTTTCATTACCACCTCATTTTAAATTCTATTTCATGCCATTTAAAATGCATTTAGTTCTTAATTTAATTCTGAATGATGCACAATCTATGATGATTTTTAGTTTTTGTCTTTTTGAAAAATAAACCTTTACCTGGGCACCACCTACGAGACCTGTTTAAACAACACATAGGTCCAACGTGATCTCATGATAATTCGTATGTATTTTACGTAAAATGTGGTTCTATAAAACGTAGGTCTCAGTTTAATATTGCATGTCTATAAAAAATTAATCTTAATAGTTTTAGTTTCATTCATTTTGCAGCTAGTAAAACTGAATCTCAGACATGAGACAAATGTGCACAATGTCATAAACAGAGATTTGATGGCCAGTAAATTCCAGTGGACAGGGATAGACTCCGCAGGGGACAGCTGGATGGAAGGACACAACAACTGATGAGTGGTGGGAGACACAGATAGAGCGCAATGGATCATGAAAATGACAGGAGAAGAGCTGGACGGTAAGAGCAGAGCCAAGGACAGCAACGCGTTTAGCAGAACCTGCTACAAACCTCAGCAGAATGCAGGGATAATGATTACATCGCACAAACATATCAATATACAGACTGGCTAATCTTGATCAATAGCAGTCAACATATGAAACTGATCATTTGCATTTACAGCAGCAAATACTGATTACTTTTAACAAAATCAGCAGATTCGCAGTCCATTGAAAACAGATCCAAATATAGCCAAGCCACAGCAGAATGAACCACTGAGCATCTACGAGCTAACTGTTTCTTTCCTGAATTAATCTGTGAATTTGAACAAATTGGCTGAGTAAATGATTAAATGACTCACTCAGAAAACTTATCACATTTCGGTGCTGTATGTTTTTTTTTTTTTTTACTGTACTAAAGCATAAAAACACCATAATACATTTGCAGATATTCAGGATACATGTTAAGTTCACATACTTGTTTCTCTGAAAAAACAATGCTACAGCAGTTGTTCTGCTTTGAAAATGTGCATTCAGTGTCGGAATGCCTGTTGTTGTTTTAGTCTTGGTGATTCCGCCTGTAGTATTTCTAGTATTTCTGTAGTAATACTATTCCACCAATAGTATTTCGGCAGCCTGGGTTGACAGTTTGCAGAAAACACAGCATACTGCAGCCATGGAAGACAGCAAACGAACTGGGTCAGAGATCGCACATTCTACCTGACCTAAAAAGCATTACCACAGGCATTTTAAAATGCGGATAAATCAACTCATAACCTTACAGTGTAAGGCTCGTCACCTTCCATTGTCAGTTGCACTAGTTAGTGTTGTGTGTCCTCAATCTGACAACCCGCATGAGCGTCACATCTGAGGAGGAGGCCGGAGAAACAATATTTTTAATTTAGACCGCAGTATCCATTTCAACCACTAGCTGTCATTATTACATACTGCACATGCCTCAAATTCATGTGCTTGGACAGTTACGGAAAAACAGCATGCTGTATGAACAGTTGTTTCAGCATTTCATGGGAAAAAATTACAAATGGTGATGAAAAACACAAGAGTCTGAGTGAAAAACTTAATAGACCTATTAATATGGGCAATGCTAGAGTCATTATATAAAGAGGTTGCATGCTGCCTTTGTCCAATCAATGATATTGACACTGCAAATATGCAAATGAGACCGTTAATCCGAGGTTTAGGAATATACAGTGCGAAACGTCATTTTATAAATACCCAGGATTAACAGTTAACTCCAAGAAAATAATAAGGAATGTGAAATATGAAGCAAGATAAACCGGGATTCTGTTAACCTGGGGTTTAGAACGACCCAGGGTTAACTAAGCCTGAAAAGACTTGTCTCCACCTACTGGCATACAATGGACCAAAAATAACTATAAGAATGATCTTTACATTTAAAAACAATATATGTATGTGTGTATGTATGGAATAGTTATCATCTCAGGAAAAAGGAAGGAAAAATTGCTTTGCATGTTTAACGCAATTTTGTGTTAAAGCATCATAACTGGAATTCCATGTAAAAGTAATAGTATGCCACTAAACTATGAACACAGCCTATAATTTGCTACTTCAATTTGCTATTTACAAGAGGCACTGGAGGGTCACTCTTAACCTGGGTTTGTATAAAGACTAGTTTTATACTCGCAGCTACTATAATATCACAGATTTATGATGCCTAAGCATCTCAGTTTACCTCTTACTACAATAAACTTTCTATTATAAACTGTCATTCAGCCCAGTTTATAGATGTCAGTGTAAGCGATACTGTGAGACAGAGCCAATTGTAGTATCCAAAAGAAGAAATACAGTAATTTATGTTTACAAGAACCCATGAAAACGAGGAGATCGTTCTTTAGTGGAAACTGAAGGGAGTTAAGCTCTTTTGGGGAGGGGTAAGGAGATACATTCCTCCAATAAACAGGTTAGAATATTATACTGCATTTACAATCTGGCATGCGTATCTATTTGTGGTCAACACAAGGACCCACCGTGTCTCCCTCATGCCGCCCCACATGGCATTATGAAGCACAATTCCACCATTTGGTTGTCAGGTCATGGATGGACTAGCTCAGCTTTGGCTCTCTCCTGCCATGCCACCATACAAGTGCATCTCAATAAATTAGAATGTCGTGGAAAAGTACATTTATTTCAGTAATTCAACTCAAATTGTGAAACTTGTGTATTAAATAAATTTAATGCACACAGACTGAAGTAGTTTAAGTCTTTGGTTCTTTTAATTGTGATGATTTTGGCTCACATTTAACAAAAACCCACCAATTCACTATCTCAACAAATTAGAATACTTCATAAGACCAATAAAAAAAATTTTTTAGTGAATTGTTGGCCTTCTGGAAAGTATGTTCATTCACTGTAATTGTACTCAATACTTGGTAGGGGCTCCTTTTGATTTAATTACTGCCTCAATTCGGCGTGGCATGGAGGTGATCAGTTTGTGGCACTGCTGAGGTGGTATGGAAGCCCAGGTTTCTTTGACAGTGGCCTTCAGCTCATCTGCATTTTTAGGTCTCTTGTTTCTCATTTTCCTCTTGACAATACCACATAGATTCTCTATGGGGTTCAGGTCTGGTGAGTTTGCTGGCCAGTCAAGCACACCAACACCATGGTCACTTAACCAACTTTTGGTGCTTTTGGCAGTGTGAAGGAAGCATGAAGTGCTCCAAAATTTCTTGGTAAACGGGTGCAGTGACGTTGGTTTTCAAAAAACACAATGGACCAACACCAGCAGATGACATTGAACCCCCAAATCATCACAGACTGTGGAAACTTAACACTGGACTTCAAGCAACTTGGGCTATGAGCTTCTCCACCCTTCCTCCAGACTCTAGGACCATGGTTTCCAAATGAAATACAAAACTTGCTCTCATCTGAAAAGAGGACTTTGGACCACTGGGCAACAGTCCAGTTCTTCTTCTCCTTAGCCCAGGTAAGACGCCTCTGATGTTGTCTGTGGTTCAGGAGTAGCTTAACAAGAGGAATACGACAACTGAAGCCAAATTCCTTGACACGTCTGTGTGTGGTGGCTCTTGATGCCTTGACCCCAGCCTCAGTCCATTCCTTGTGAAGTTCACTCAAATTCTTGAATCGATTTTGCTTGACAATCCTCATAAGGCTGCGGTTCTCTCGGTTGGTTGTGCATCTTTTTCTTCCACACTTTTTCCTTCCACTCAACTTTCTGTTAACATGCTTGAATACAGCACTCTGTGAACAGCCAGCTTCTTTGGCAATGAATGTTTGTGGCTCGCCCTCCTTGTGAAGGGTGCCAATGATTGTCTTCTGGACAACTGTCAGATCAGCAGTCTTCCCCATGATTGTGTAGCCAAGTGAACCAAACTGAGAGACCATTTTGAAGGCTCAGGAAACCTTTGCAGGTGTTTTGAGTTGATTAGCTGATTGGCATGTCACCATATTCTAATTTGTTAAGATTGGTGGGGTTTTGTTAAATGTGAGCCAAAATCATAACAATTAAAAGAAACAAAGACTTAAACTGTGTGCACTGAATTTATTTAATACACATGTTTCACAATTTGAGTTCAATTACTGAAATAAATGAACTTTTCCACGACATTCTAATTTATTGAGATGCACCTGTATGTCAAATTGTCAATTGTCAACCTCTGGTGCTCAGTTTGTCAACCTAGTTAGACTATCGTCCCATAGCACAGTATGGACATTGGGAAATCATGCAGCCGTGTTGTGTCAACTGCATGATGACTGTCTGACTGGGCCTAAAGGAGGCACCAGATAAGCTACAGGTCAGGACTGCACAATCCCAGGCATTGCGGGTTTTCCCCAATTAAAATTCATTCTGATCCCTGTGGAGGTGGTGGGCCAGGGAGTCAGCATTTGTTTATTTTCAGCAGTGGTAACTTTCCTTACATTTACATGCCAGCCCTAAAACAGAATATCTAATATGGTCTAATATGGTCTCTGTAAAGATTAACCCACTTGACAGACTGTGAAAAAAAATGAATTACTTAGAAACTTACCAAAAAATGTGCAAGTTACTTACTGGTGTGCAAAACATTTTCCTATTTTTCTATATTTTCCTATACATTTTCACCTTGTATAATTAAGTTAAGATTATTGTAGCTGTAACATTATCAGTTGCTGTGCACACATCACCAAAATATGTAATTTACGCTATTCATGCAAAGTTTCTGGTTGTGGGTGGTTGGGGGTGTCCATCCAAAATTTTAAGATTAATTTGTCAACACACAACCAAATCAATTTGGATCAATCAAAAAGATCAATTTATGGTAAGCAAAACTTATAGTAATTTAAATAATATTAAAAAGATTAAGATTGTTTTCAGAGAATCTTAAATTTATAAAATCCCATTTTACTCCATAAATCTAATAATTTTTAGTGTGATTTATGCTCGAAACAAGAATAAAAATGCTGGTGAGGTAAAAAAAAAAAAAATCAAGATATTCAATAATTCAAGAAAAGTCTTATTACTTTTCTAAAAAAATGTATACATAAAGGATGTTTAGCTATTGTTACTTGAAAGCAAGAAAAAACTACAGATTAAAAAATACAAAATATTTGTTATTTAATAATCTTATAATAATATTTTAATTTTATATTTAATTATATTCTAATTATTCCCATTATAATTCATTTTATGGACGTTTTATTCCCTAGACCACAAAAAAGAGTTATGAAAATGTAAAATCTGCTCTTTTCCATCCAATGAAAATACATGTTGATTGTTGGCTGTCAGACATGTTCAGAACAGCCAATCAGTGCTCTGTGCTGACCTCTGCTGCCAGATGATAATAACGACATTGTTGAAGAAATCTCTAATTCATGCATATTTGTATTCAAAACACAAAGATCTATGTATGACATAATAAGGCAAGGCTGCTTAAAAAGGCCCAAGACAAAATTAAGTGTGGGATAAACCCTTATAATATTCTCAGTTGTGTCCTCTCCTGACCTAATGCAATGAAAAGAATCAATAAAACAAATGAAACATGACGTTTTTTATATAGTATAAAACCAATAGCAAAACTCTATATATATACATGTAACTTCAAAATTCGGATAAAAATGGGAAGAGCGAATGACTAATAGAGAGAGAGGGAGAGAGAGAGACAGGCGGAGGGATGATGTGGGGAGGGAAGAGAAAGGGAGGGGAAAAGTAAAAGCCAAAGGATTCTGAAAAACACAAGGAGCAGCAGAGGATTAGAAATTCGTAAGTATTATAAAAACCAATTCTTTTGAGAATATTACATCATTACAATCATCATATAACACATCATCTAGTCAATGCTTTTAACACATAGTAAAACAGAAGCAAATGAGGGTAGATAAATGATGAGAAAAATATGTACAAATCTCTCGAAACAACATGCAGCGGTACAAGAAATGCACACTTTATATGAAAGAGAATGCAGAATGTGAGGGTCTGCTGTGTGTTGATGCATATGTGCACTATACAGTTGAGTTGTCAGGTTATGAATATGTAATGGCTCCCTCAGGCAAAACTATGGTCTGAGGGAATGCATAGGGGTACATATGTGTTTATGACAAATGACGAGAATGTATGCATCTGTGTGTGTATATGTAAGCATATGTGTGTGTGAGGTTGTTGAGTCCACAGAGAGGGGTGGGAATGCACATTCTTTAGTGTGAGCTCATGTCTTGGACACCGAGAAACACAGGCTGAGAGGAAAAGACTTGGGGAGAGAGAAGGAAACAGACAAAGCTGGAAGGATGGAACAGCTGTAACTGATCTCTTTAATGAGCGATTGAGAACAGAGAACTCATTTTCTGTGACATCAATAAATGAGAATCTGCATGAGTCACAGGCAAATGGAAATCTAAATAGGTTTCATCCATCTGCAGTTCTGGTTTCTCATGCAGTGTGTCTTTTAGAATTCATTTGTTCTGTCTTTCGAGGATGTCTATAAACGGTTACATTTTGGAAGTGGTGATTTCCAAAGTCTTGACAACATGGCCTGTTAAGGAGGAAATCTGCTCTGCTGGCACACAGATACACTGGGACCAGTCTGATAACTGACAGAAAACAAAATTGCATTCGCAATTGGTCTGAATGGACGAATGACTCTAGTCAGTTTTAAATAAAAACTGTTCTTTTGACTTTCTATTCATCAAAGAATCCTGAAAAAATAGGTTCCACAAAATTAAGTAGCACAATCAGAAATGTTTCTCGATTAGAATGATTTCTAAAGGATCATGTAACACTGAAGACTGGAGTAATGATGCTGAAAATCCAACTTTGGCATCACAGAAATAAATTAAATTTTAACGCATATTAATATAAAACCAGTTATTGTAATAATATTTCACAAAATTATAGTGATACAGCCTTAACAGAACTCAAAAACATAAAAAAAAACTGACTGGCCACAAACATTTGAATGGTAGTGTATTGATTTTATACTTTATATCACAATAACCTTTATTTTTTTTTTGCTAGAGTGGAAACCGGCTTCCATTTCATCCATTGTAATTTTGAACACACTGAAAGTAATTTCAGGCTTGTTATGATAAACATGCTTTCTCCAGGCCCTGAGCTGTGATCGGACCCCGTGAAGACCCTGAAAGATGGGCAGCTATCCAGTCTCTGTGCTGTTATGCTGTTGTTTCTTTGGTAATTCCATCAAAACACGAAAACAGAAGCCAATTAATTTAATTAATATGAATGAATGATTCTTTTTGAATGCCCAGCCAACAAAACTTTTCTGCTATTTTTTCTCACAGTACTTGTTACTGTCCGGGCACATCAAACTGGTAATTCTCTGTTTTGTTCACTAATTCAACTGTTTTGTTAAACAATTGTGTGAAAACTTGTGTGTGTGTGTGTGTGTGACCAGGCCCATGGGGAAGTTGTCACAATAATTATATCTCAGTAACTACAGTATAAAGGAGTCAGAAGTCCTAAACATTATCACATGGATATTTTTATGAGTGACAAGGATGAGTTGTGTGTTTTATCTGTCATATTTTTTTTAAATAATGTAATTATTTAATAATTTTAGGATGTTACCTTTTCCATTTATGCTGTTTTTATTTTTACCAAAAGGCTATGAAATAGTGATTTATAACTAATGGTTTTAGTGTGATTTCTAGATTTCTAGAAATTAATAAAGTATTTGAAAAATCAAGGAAACATTTATAATGAATATAAAATTTCTAGTTATGTCAAGTTGTAAATATTTTATTGGGTTGAAATTGCTATTTGCAAATCTAAAATAATTTTAAAAGTCCTATAAATGACTAGAAGATGAACAACTGACTAGAAAAGTCATGTAAATTCATCTGTAATAAAAAGTGTAAAGGAGAACATTCAGTTATTGAAAATTATGGTATTGTGGGATTTATTTAATCATTTTAGTCAAATATTATTATTATAAATATAATTTTAAATATTTCTGTCTTTACGTTTTTTAATTATATAGTTTGTGTAAACAAAAAAAAACAAAAGAAAAATGAACAGCAAAAGTATCAGAAATATCTTTGGGGGCCTTCAAATACTGTGCATCAGAGTCAGAAAGGATGAGAATTTTTTTTTTTAAATGTCTCTCTTGTGTATAGTCAAGTCAAGTCAAGTCACCTTTATTTATATAGCGCTTTTAACAATACAGATTGTGACAAAGCAACTGAACAGCATTAATTAGGAAAATAGTGTCAATAATGCAAAATGACAATAGTAAACACTAATTTTTCAGTTAAAGACAGTTCATCATTGAATTCAGTGATGTCAACATCCAGCTCAGTTTAAATAATATCTTTGCAATTATGTCAACGATATCGCCGGAAATGAAGTGTCCCCAACTAAGCAAGCCAGAGGCGACAGCGGCAAGGAACCAAAACTCCATCGGTGACAGAATGGAGAAAAAACCTTGGGAGAAACCAGGCTCAGTCGGGGGGCCAGTTCTCCTCTGACCAGACGAACCAGCAGAACGGAAAAATCAATATAAGACGTAATAAAACAGACGATGAATAATATTAACAGCAATTATTATATTATAGAGAACGCATTTCTTTGCTTATTTTAATTACAAATAGTATTTCAAAAAAGGTATTTCCAAAAAAAGTCCTTGTTGTTACTACTTACCCCCTATATGCCCTGTAAATGAACTGTATCTTTTAGCCATAAAAGCAGAAATGTTCAATAGCTTTATGTAGCAGAGACTTTAAGTTACGTGTCTCTATACAGACACTGACTTTCAAAAATAAACCCACCCTGAAAAATATTCATTGACAACTAGCCCTGGTCTCCTCTACATGTTTTTAGTTTGTTGTGTGTTTCTTTTTCTTGCCAGAAATCCATGACACTGATGCCACTGCTTTGCCACCGCCAGGTGAGTTTATATATACAGTACACCATTTGCATCAACAGTAAGACAATAGCAGTCTTGTCTCTGTCCCACAGACTGCAGAGAGGAAACATACCCCTGCACCAGGATGTACTCTGTTCATCGACCGATAAAGAGATGCATCCATTCACTCTGTCTCTACAGGTGGCTAAATCACTGACAAACACACACATCACCATTTCAAGCTGCTTTCTCGTTGACATTTTCCTCTGCTGAACAAAGAGATTTGTATTTGAAATGAACGACATCTGTTTTCTGCAGTCTTCCAAGAGTCTATGTGATCAACAAAGAAATCTGTGTGAGAACCGTGTGCCAGCAAGATGAGATCCTGATGGGTGAGACTCTTAATATCTCAGTAACAAACTATAGAACGTGACAGTGTGGGTGGAACCTTGTGTTTTTTTTAGGGCCGTATTTTTATATATATATTTTGTTATCATGTATTATTTTACTTCTGAATTCCACTTATAACGGTAGTTCAGATTCCTTTCACTGTAATTTAGTTTTCCATGAGCAATTTCTACCTTCCACATTTTTCTGACAGTTTTTGCTACTAAATATTTAGGACTTCACTGCAAAGATCATTTTAATCAATACTTTTGTCTTGTTTTGCAGTGAAAATATCTAAATATGAACTTTTATCTTAATTATTATCTTAAATGATTTAGTTTTTTTCTTGTTTCAAGCATTAATCTCACTAAAATGTGTTAGATGTATTTAAAAATAGAGAAGGATAGAATTTTATAATTAACAATTCTATAATAATTAATAATAGTATCTTCATAATTCAATATAGATTCATAATATCTTACGCTACTGTTGGCAGTCAGTAAGATTTTTTAATGTTTTTGAAAGAAGCCTTGTGCTCAGCAAGGCTGCATTTATTTGACCAACAATAAATGAATACAAAACATACAACCTGAAGGTAGTGAGTACTATCTTTTTTTTTTTTCAGCTGAACTCTGTAGAGAGAAATCGGGTTGGCCAAAACGCCAAAAGAGGACAACTATGAATCGGTGTCGCCACGCCAACCCAAAAACCTGGGCAAACAGGGAATAAAGTCAGATGGATGACAAAGGCAGAGAGAAAAAGAAGAGATTTCTGGTTTCAAAAAATACCACTATAAATCAGAATGTTGAATCTCAAAATGTAAACTTGTTACATTCCTAAAACAAACTGTGGTCCAGTGACCTTCACAAATATTACTGTTCAATAATCACTTTTTGTCACTTTTTTAAAAATCATTTTAACACTTGTGCTTGAATAAGCTTGGATGAATTTCTCAGTGTTTTCAAAGACTGTATTTTAATAGGATCACAAAGGGCATGACAATGCACAGCTCTGGTGCGGAATGTTAAAGTAGCCCACTCTATAACCACTATTTGCTTCATATTCTTCTATTATACTGTACGTCCACACCAACCACTGTAAGTAAAAGACAAAATCCACAATAGCAAATAAAAATGTTTATAATTTCACTCTCAAAGATCAGTCTTTCATGGGTCTTATTGAAATGTTGTGCCATTATATTTAAAGTGACTGACTAATTTGCTTTGGACTATAATGTTTTATGTTAGGATGTCCTGTTCTTACTAAAAACTACTAGAAGAGATTCATATCAGAATAGCTTTATATGCAGTAAAGCATAAGTGTGTTCAGTGGTTAAATATTTATTCATCTTTAACACAACAAATAGGTCCATTTACATGTAGTATCATGGAATAATGCATAGACTAAACTGTAGAGGGAGACAGATATGATAAAAAAAAGACCTGTCCAGATTGGAAAACACTACAGCTGTGATACAAGTGTCTCTTCTGAGTAATTCATTGTTTTGATAAGTGGAGATAAATAATAGAAATGATGTAATGAGTTGATTTAGGGCTTGTGTCTGGTGCCTGAGATTGTTTACTGATCTCACTGCGGTCATGAATAACACATTTTTTAGACAATATGTCGACAATATGTTTACTGATACGTAAGCGGATGGAAGACAGAAATACATTTATTAATTGCGATTTTTTTCCCCCCTATTTTTTTCTACTTTCCGGTTTGAAAACAATGAGAAGTATCACTAGATAAGTTTAAAATGTAATTTGTACCCTTCTACACTAACCTTGTTTGAGTAGCTTCTCACATGATGCCATCCACATGCATTTGACAAACGTATTTTCACCAGCCTGAGGGAGAAAGAGTGATAGAGAAGAGGGAACGAGACAAATTGTGGCTTAATAGTGTTAGACTCTTACAAAAACGGTAAACGGTTCAGAGAACTGTACGAAACATCCTTTTAAGTGATTAGCTAAATGATGTTTAAGTCAAAGCACTCTGAAAAATCGATTGCATGAGAGGCGGTGGGATGGAATGATAGAAACAACTTTTTCAAAACGGAATTATTTTCTTCTGGGTGAGGAAAGTAACAGCTTTTCACTAGGGATGCACGATATATCGGCCACCATATCGGTATCGGCCGATAAATGCTAATTTTTTCTGTTATCGGTATCGGCCTGATAAGAAAATTTGGCTGATATCTTAAAGCCGATAAATAATGCATTATTTCCTTCAGAGACACTTCAGATGCGCGCTGTTCGTTTGCAGCCTTTTGTGCAATTGTACGTTGTAATATTGTGTTTATTTGATGTATATCTGATTTATCTCATATAGAATGTGTTTGGTTAAGTTAAAAGAGCGCTTCAGTTTACCGGTGATGGTCTTTAGCTCAGCGCACGCAGCTCAAACAGCAGTGCACAACATTAATAACTATGATTGGGAATGTTGTGTATATAACATTCTAATGAGAACATTATTATAATAAAACGTTGTGCATTCTTTGGGTTTAGTTGCTGTGTTATAGCGCATTGATATGGGAAGAGCGCATCCACAACAGGATCACACATTCTGACTATAGCACGCAATAACGGCATCATTTTGTACATATATAAGTTGTAATATTATGTTTATGTTGTATTAATATTAATCTCAGGATGCATTTCCTTGAGTTAAATAAGCTGCCAGCAAAACGCTTCAGTTTACCGTGTTCATTCAGCTCTTCAGCTTCAGCACGCGCAGCTCAACAGCTGCAACTTAAAACAGTGGTATTAATTTGTTACTTTTTCAAAATCATTGATACATTATTAATAACGACAACCACTTGTATTTTTCTCTTATTATTTTCATCAACAATATGGTTTAGTAATTAAAATCATTTAATTATTGTCCGTGCAGATGCTATTCCGTTTTATTGATCTATGGCGCATTCATTTTGATTCTTTACACGTGTAATGATGTCCAATGACTTGCTTGCATTATTTATGCATTATTTTATTTATTTGTAAGACTTTTTTATGACTAAATTTGGTAATGGGAGAGTAAAAATATTTTTATAATGTACACCGTTCAAACTAGGCTGCTTATGTTGAAGTGTTTGGGATGTGGCTTTTAATGATGAGACCTTTTTTGTAATCAGGTTCTCAAAAAGTATATAACAATTTGGATATAGATTTATCGGCCAACATATCGGTTATCGGCTTTCAAATATAAAGAATAATCGGTCTCGGCCAAAATTTTCATATCGGTGCATCCCTACTTTTCACTCACCACTGTCAACTTATAGATCCAGAGCACAATGCACGCATGGTTTCCACGACAACATAAATGGGAAACAGATCCCCCTACTGGACTCAAGTGAAACGGGATGCATATCTGTGAAGGAACATTTTTGGTATCTGAAATAAAACCAAGTGAGTGAACATGCAGAAATTTGCTTATACAGTGTTTTGAAGTTGCATCTTAGATAGTAGAGATATGTGGGGTAAGTAGTTGAGTTTGTACCTTTACTTGGTTACGTTTATCTTCTTATATTTACTAGAATTACCATTAAGCATAGGTGTTAAAGGGATAGTTCACCCAAAAATGAAAATTCTGTCATCATTTACTCACCCTCATGTCGTTCCAAACCTGTATGAGTTTCTTTCTTATGTTGAACATAAAAGAAGATATTTTTAAGATTACTGGGAATCAAACAGTTGGTGGTTGCCATTGACTTCCATAGTAGGAAAAAAAATACTATGGAAGTCAATGGCAACCACCAACTGTTTGATCTTCAAAATATCTTCTTTTATGTTTAACATAAGAAAGCAACTCATACAGGTTTGGAACGACATGAGGGCGAGTAAATGATGACAGAATTTTCATTTTTGGGTGAACTATCCCTTTAACAGTGTTTTTCGATCTTATTTTCTAAGGCAACGTAGTACAGTTACAAGATAATGCACTTTTAAGCTAATAAGCTTTGTATCTGTGAACACTTTATCTACACAAGCAGATAGACCCGACATCACTGCTAGAAAAAAAATAAAAATAGAGACCATCACAGAATTTGTAATGGTTTTACTGCTAGAAAGGGAATTACTGGTTTTAATGGAAACTTCTTGTTCTTCTTCTTCTTATTATTATTATTATTATTATGCTTTAAATGACAAAAACAAAACAGTATATCAAACAGTCAGGGGGACAACAGAGAGAGAAAAAGGGAAATAAAATAAAAATAAATTACAATCACAGACATGCAGGACCTTTATAACATTCAAAGATTTTGAAGATAGAACACAAGTGGACAGTTTTAATTGCCATTCTATTAGTACTATGTTGAATAGTGCAAAAATAGTTTTCCAATTCTTTATAAACCACTGTAAAACAGGGCTTTTTGTTAGAAAACTTACACTTATGAATGTGAAACTTGACAAATAAGATAAACAGATTAATGACAAAAGCTTCGTTATTCAAATTATCAAAATTAAAATAACCAAAAATTACATTTTCATAATGCAAATTAAAATTTAAATACCATAACTTTTTTTTACATAACTACAATGCCAGAAAATGTGGGGGACTGTTTCCAGGTGCAAAGAGCAACTAACATCAATATCCTTCTTAAACTTACTGAGAAAATGTTTAACAGGATAGAATTTATGAATTATTTTGAAAGAGATTTCTTTTACCTTGTTTGTAACAAAAAACTTGTGAGGCAATAACCAAACACTTTCCCACTTTAGAGTATTTACAAAGTTGCACCAATAAGCAACAGAGCAAGACTTGGTGACAACTTCCTTTAGAAATAGTGAACGAGTAGATTTGTTGTTTTTGGACTGTGAAAAACAAATTTGACCACATATTGTATCAGTTAGATTAATTATGGGCATATCAACCGATATCACATCTCTACATAAAGAGACTATACCAGAATTAATTGCAGAGAAAACAAGAGAAAATTCCTTGGGAGTCACAGGAAAATTAAAGTGTACAAGAAACTCATCATAAGTCATAAGATACCCTTGAATATTAAATAAACGACTAACTAAGACAATACCCTTATCAAACCAGCTTTTGAAAAAAACAAAATACAATGATTGCTCCAAATGAAATAACGCTGCAGAGGAAAATTGTGCTTGTAGATCAGTTTCCAAGCCAACAAAGCTTGAGCATGAAAGGCAGATAGCTTCACTGGCAGTTTTTCAATCTTATAATCACACATTAGTAAAAAAGAAAAAAGATAAAATTAGGAATAAAATTCCACAAAGAAGGCTTCCTCAAGCTAAATTTAAACCTTTTGAGAGTATTATTTAAAACAGAGAAATCTATAGTCAAGCCCACCATTTTTAAGGGAATTTATGGCAACAGATTTACGAATGTAGTGCACACGGTTAAATAAAAAAATTTAATAAAATCTGATTAATAATTTTAACAGTTTTATTGTTTAAATGTATAGATGAAGCAATATAGGTTAGTCTAGAAATTCCTTCTGCTTTTGACAGAAGCACTATACCTCTAAGGGACAGGTCCCTTAAAGGGTTAGTTCACCCAAAAATAAAAATTAGCCCATAAATTACTCACCCTCAAGTCAACCTAGGTGTATATGACTTTCTTCTTTCAGATGAATCCAGTCAGAGTTATATAAAAAATTTGCTTTGAACTTTCCAGCTGTTTCATGGCACTCAGCAGGTGTTGCATGCATCAGTCCAAAAGCACTTAATTAAAAAGCGCCCAACCATAAAAAAAAGTGTCTCACACGGCTCCGGGGGGTGAACAAAGGCCTCCTGTAGTGAATCGATGCGTTTTTGTAAGAAAAATATCCATATTCAAAACATAATAATCACTTTAATCTAGCTTGCGCTCACTGTTGTACACTGGAAGCAGTTCCGGGGGAATGACGTATGAGGTCGGCTTTGCGCATGCGCCGCTCAGAAGTGACGAACACGGAAGCGCAGGGGAGAGATCAAAACAAAACAACGGTCACTAATTAGAAGTACAAAACGAGGATTTGTAAAGAAGAATATTGGAGGATTTAGATATAAGCCAAGAGGAGACTGGTTTTCCTTTGCTAAAGTAAGTAAACTTTGCTTCCTTTGCTCCTGTTAACAAACGTTGGTTTTCACGAGACTCACCAGCGCATGCGCAGTGCTGACCTCATACGTCATGCTCCCGGAACTGCTTCCAGTGTACAACAGTGAGCGCAAGCTAGATTAAAGTGATTATTATGTTTTGAATATGGATATTTTTCTTACAAAAACGCAGTTGGAACGCAAGTGTTTGTTCTTTTAAGGAATACCATCCACAGATAAAAGGGAGGAGTTTTTCAAGGCTAATATTTCACATTTTTTAATATTAAGGTACAAACCTGAAGCATCAGAAAACAACTGAATAGTTTTAATTGCCTGATGAACCTGGCTTTTTTTTTAAAATAAGGCTGTGTCATCTGCTAGTTGACTAATTAAGATATCTCTACCAGCAATATGAATTCCTTCTAACGTACTATCCTTAATAAAAGAACAGAAGGCTTGAGCTACAATAAGAAAGAGATATACGGAAGCTGGACAGCCTTGCCGAATTCCTCTTTCTAAGATAAATCTCTGTGTCATACCATGTCCTAATTATGTTTTAATGGAAACTGTAATGACACCTATTGGTCGCCCTTCTATTAGTGGCTTGTTAAAACCACTCAATCTTAAGCTATATCCCAAAACACACTAGAGGAAACCATTGGTTTTAATAAAAGTTGATGGTTTGTAATGGCATTTGTAGTGGAAACCATTAGAGTTTCTGTCATGGTTTCTATTGTCTTTGGGATGTTACATGAAAACAGCATAGGGTCACTGTCCAGTCACTGTCCGGAAACAAGAAATGTTAATAAACTGGAGATAGAGTGGGCAGAACTGCATAAACATTATGCACTTCCTGAGTCCCCCACACAGAACATATAGCCTCAACAATACACATGATGTATATGCTGTGTAAACAACTGCTGTATGTAAGAATTTCACAACTAACACTGACTTTACCCAATTTGGTCAAATGAGGATGTTAGGATGGGTCTTCACTCATCAACCTGGCCAAGGGCCTCTTGGTGGGTGTAACCCTGTTACAAATGACTAAATAGTACATTATTAATGTGTTTACATACAGTTTGTGATATGTACATTGCAAATACCTTATTACAGTTACTGTATATAGTTGTACATTACATTTTATTTTGCTTTATTTTAATATTGTTGGGACATTTAAACATTTTTAAAGCAACCTCTTATGCTCAGCAAGGCTGCATTTATTTGTTTTAATTTATATATAAACAGTAATATTTGAAAATTTATTTTATTCCTGTGATGGCAAAGCTGATATTTCAAAAGTCCTTACTCTAGTCTTCAGTGACATGATCCTTTAGAAATCATTATAATGTGCTGATGTGGTGTTCAAAAAACATTTTTTATTATTGTCAGTGTTGAAAACAGGTGTACTTCTTAATATTTTTATGGAAACAATGATACAGTTTTTCTTTAACAATTTTTTGATGAACAGAAAGTTCCCAAGAACAACATTTATTTAAAATAGAAATCTTTTGTAGCATTATAAATGTCTTTACTGGCACTTTTGATTAAATTAATGCATCTTTGCTGAATATAAAAATAAATTTCTTTAATAACATTTTTTTTAAAAATCTAACAATTTCTTAAAATTCGTTAAAAATATCTTAAAAATATTTTTTTCCCCCAGATGTTTTTTTCATCTGTTGTTTTTCTAGATTCTTTAATTATATATATATATGAATTTCTTTTTATTGACCCTAAACATTGAACATAGTGTATACGTATTCCTGGGACAGTTCAAATGATGAATCATACTGATTTAACACAGACAAAAAAAAGCAGCTTGAAAATGTTTGTTAAATGACAGCTTTTATTTCGGCATCCAACATAATCACATTAATGCTACATAAAATACAGTACAAGATAAGTATTAAGTCAGATTCAAGTCAAAGGATTCAAGTCTCAGGTCATACAGCACCATTTCTCTTCATCCCATTCAGTTCATATCTCAGTGTTCATTGATTTGCGAATCTCATATTTGTGATCATAGCCCGAGGAGAGCAAAACCATCCCTCAGATCCTCAGTCTCGCAGGGCTACAGTGAAAAAGAAAAAGAAAATGATTTAGCTCTGACAAATATGATATGACCTTTGACCTCATAATTTATGTAGCATATGGATTACTACCACAAATGATCCTATTAAATAGATTGACTCAAATTAAAGGACACTTTCTTAATGACTAAATTTGCCATTGCTATTGTTGTAAAATATTCAAATTGCCACATTATGTCATCTAATACTAGTCCTATAGTTGAATTAGTATTAATCATATTAAAATTACTGTAAATTTGCAACCTGCAGGATCTGATTGAGTTTTCGAACAAGTCGGACAGAGTTTTGGTGAAGGCCATCCCAGGCTTTAAAACTCCTCTCCCTCCGTGCAACAAATGTTTGCCAGCAGTAGAAATAGTCTAGAAACAAAACAGAATCTAATAAATAACAAGTGTGATACGATTTGCCACATTATGTCAGAAATATTAACCACGCCCCTCTGTTCCCTCCCCATTTACCTTTATAAGTCATCACAGAGATCTGCACTCCTGCCCTCTTCAGGTGTCGCAGTCCTTCTCTCTCCTGGCTGTTCTCTTCATCACAGAAGTAAAGGCGTGACACAAAGATTCTCAGACGCAGATTGGGCGTCTGTGACAGGAAGTGGGTAAGTTGTTCAGCGCATTTAGAGCAGGGCGACCAGGAGCAGAACCAGGTCACTGCGTAACACATTCTCGCACCGTCCACACTGGAGCCCCACAGCCCCGGACACAACGCACCCAAGTGACGTAGGAAGAGCAGCTTGAGACGAAAACAGTTACAGATGGAGAAAGAATGAGTAAGAGGAGTGAGTACGTTTTTTTTCTTTCTATAATAATACCTTAATGTTTCGTCTTTTCACATTATCAGTTAATCTTTGCCTCACCTCTACATGGCAGCCGGAGCGATTGCGCAGGTGTCCGAAGTCAAAAGACAGGGAATCAGGGCCGGTGCGTCTCTTTACTACAAAACAAAGGTATGTCTCGTGTCTCCCTCGGGCCCAGCGCACATTCTTATAATGGAAGATAAATTTCCTCTGGGTCATGAGCACACTATATCAAAATATGATACTTTGTTATTCATTTTATACATTTGTCATTAAAAAAAGATAATAAACACTGAAAAAGAAATAGTTCAGGATTCTTCGTTTAATATCTATACGTATTTAAAACAATAACAACAAACATAATTCAAGGTATATTCTCTGAAATTAAGTCTTGTATACATAATTCTGATTCTTAAATCTTTTTTTTCTTGCAAACACACGAATTGGAAGATATTTTTCTTGTAAAACAAAAAACAACAAAATTTCTATACTGTAATATTGTGCTGACATAAAAATTTGTTTTTAGTTACTCTCAAATACAACTAATCTGCAACTTTTAAATAAATTAAATCACATTTTTTATTAAAAATGAAATGAAATTAAAAAAAAGTTATTAATATTTCACTAAATAATTTGCTAAAATGCTCAATAATTCAATAGTCAATGCTGTGTCTACAGCAATTTGTAGTGATCACATTGTTCAGCACACATCAGTGGTCGGCTGAGTTTAGACTTGGTTTTTAACCATGTGCATTTAAATATAGACTCAAGAGCAGCGTGCATCAAGTCATTCCCAGACTAATAACTATCAGTTTCAATTTACACTTTCTGAAACTGGAGAAAATCTATAAACAGGTCAATGCACTTGCACATCATTAATGTACAGGAACTGAATGACAGCAAAGCATTGATTTATTCCTTAATTAATAAAGCTCTAAAAAATACAATTAGCAATTCTAATGGATATACAGTTAATTTTGCCTACACAGACTTTTAAAAAAAAAGTCTCTCACTATTACTAGTTTTGTTTTAACACTTACCTGTCCAGCTTGCTGATCATTCCGAAAGTCGAAACTTGCTAACTCATTTAGTCAAGCGAAAGTCAGTGAGAGTTTAAAAATGGGTTGAGGAAGAGGGAGGTATAGAAAACCTATGACATGTTCATATAGCTGTAAGAAAGAGGGCCTCTGATTGGGTGAAAATGGTTTTCAAACCTGTTTGGAGGGCTGAGGTGCATTTAAACATCGATACAGCTCAATAACCTGGGCATGTGATATTTAAAGAGATATGTAAAAGAGTTACAGTCTTAGTTGCACAGACAAAAGACAGTGAAAATCATGATAGATTGTGAATTGGATGGCATAGTGGCTGAATGGTTGCATGCATTTATTATCTATTTTTAAACTGTGTATTACTTTTCCAAGTTTATACAATAGCAATTGACCTTGTCCTCACCGTATATTAGTCTCTTGAGCGTTTGACGTGTTTTCTAACCTTTTTGCTCCAGAATGTGCGTCAGACATTGCTGCCAACGGCATAACCAAAGCCAGTTGGAAATTTCCAGATCTCTTGCACCCAGTCAGGGAAGCCTCCACTTCATTTTTCCCACACAATTCCAAAAACCAACTCCCATATACCTTCTCTCTGTTGCTCAGATTTTCTCCATCCGCACCCTTTCCACTTGTTTAGTTTTTCCCACAGGGAATAAAAATGAGGGGAAAGACTTGTTTTACTACAGGAGGTCACCACAACCCCCGGAGACACCTTCACAGAGGGTTTTTCCAAAAAGCTACTTAACCCTCACACAAGCACACACTCCAACGCACAGGTAGCGAGAAGGACCGGCGAATCTGCCTGGTTTAGGATTTACAGCATGCTTGTTCATTTGTTTGTCTGCAACTGTCTTTGGCTCTTTCCTGGTGACTTTAATGTTGGCATCCTGTGTGTTTGTCTGTCTCCAGTCACTCGACTTCACCCTCTCATGCACTCTGCGGCCAGGGAAATCACCGCTCCCCAGTGAGCTCCCTCTCAAGTGTATGTGTGTGTATGTCTGAATTCGAACATCTGGAAGAGATCTGTCTGCTCCCACGATTTACCTTCCGACTTTCTGAGGTCTTACCGCAATGCGCTGTGTGTGTATAACATGGGAAAACAGAGAAAAGAATATATTGTAGGTCCTGCTCCCGTTAAAGCTGATTCTCATGATTTTTTTTTTACTTCTAATGATTTGTTTTGATGTGTATTATCAATAAAAAGACTAGACTTTTTCTTGATATACACTCATGATACTAATCATTATAAAAGGTCAGTTCCCCAAAAAAGTACAATTGTGTTATCATTTACTCACCTTCATGTCGCTCCAAACATGTATGACTTTCTATCTTCTGTGGAACACACAAAAAATATATTTTGAAGAATTACTTTTTTTGTATATACTATGAAAATCAATGGGGTCCAATATTGTTTGGCTCCAAAAGGTTTTCCAAAGAACCATTTTTTTTTCTTAGTGTGAAGAACATTTTCAAAATCTAAAGAACCTTTTTCCTCTATAAAAACCCTTGGTTACACTTTATTTCGATAGTCCACTTTAGACATTCTACTAACTATAAGTAACTTTGTAACTACATGTCAACTACATGTCAACTAATTCTCATTAATTTGCAACTACATGTCTACTAACTCTCAGAGTAGACTGTTAGGGTAGGTTTAGTGTTAGTAGAATAAGTTGACAAAGAAAGTGTTAGAAGATATTAAGCAGACAGTCTACTAATACTCTACTAACTGCTAGTTGACGTAGTTGCAAAGTTACTTACTGTTAATAGAATGTCTAAAGTGGACTATCGAAATAAAGTGTTACCAAACCCTTTTGTTCAGTGGAAAGGTTCCATGGATGTTAAAGGTTCTTCATGGAACCAAAGATGTCAATAAAGAACCTCTTTTTTTAGGAGTGTACTGACTTTCATTGTACAGACAAAAACAGTTAAAACATTCTTCAAAATATCTTCTTTTGTGTTCCTCAGAAGAAAGAACATCATGGGGGTGAGTAAATGGTGATAGAACTTTTAACATTTGGTTCTCACGGGTGACCCAAAGCCCACTTTCCTTTGTTTTTTGCTTAGAGTGGGCAATGAAGACCACCACATTGTGTCAAGGAGCACAACAAATGAATCGAATCATGGCCGGAAACGCCAAGTCATATTTTCCGAAACGCACCCACCTACACGCGCACGCGCACATACACACACACACACACACACAAGCCCATCGTGCAGACAAAATCAACCACAACTCCAAACACACTTACTTTCCAGAGTCATGAACTCACATCTGTTTCCTGGCGACAATAATAGTTACACATCGGTTAGGGGGATATAGTAGCAGGTGTTCAATTGCCTGAGCAGCTCTGTACATTATAACAAAAGCTACTCCACAACAAACCCGCCACTATGACTCGTAAAAGCTACCAAAAGGAAAGATGAAGTAATTGTGCTCATTAGTTGACTAACACAATTGTAGCCCATGAAAACTTAATGGCTGGTACTAAAACAGGTTTTTACATTAGAGTCGTGCGTGTGCATGACAAAGACACGACACTGCCTGAAGAAAAAATTGGGTTAGGGGTTCTTCTAGTTGTGGATTCATTTATCTACCTCAATGTGAATACACTGAAGAGGTCTGATAAAACGTAAAAAGTTGCAGGTGAAAATTAAAATCATCCTGAAACTGCATTTAAACCTAGATATGCATAATACTGCTTACAGGAAAGTAATATCAAAACCAGCTAAATGAGTACAGTTAGTTTTTTTTAGTTAGTTCAGTAATCTCTTTTGATTTAATTGGTAAAAGTCCCAGACTGTAGATATGCCTTTGTGAAAAATAAGTGTGTTTTTGCTGTAATGCAATGTGTTTATGCGGTTTAGGGTTAAAAAAACACATTATTTTCCACATACTGTACATTATTGTTTCTCCTCTATGCCCCGCCTTTCTGAAAGGCGCCGATTTTTACAAAACTCATTGGTCTGAAAAGCGAGGTGTGCTCTGATTGGCCAGCTATCCAGTGCGTTGTGATTGGCTGAATACCTCAAGCGTGTGACGGAAATGTTACACCCGTTACCATACTGTGATGCTGTGTACTGGTGGGATGAGACAACACCAATAAATCCCATTACAAATGAGGCATTTGTTGCATCCAGTGGGGACATAATTACTGATTATAATGACTTATACCGTCTTTTTACGCGTTGCGTATCGTACCGCGTAAACATAAAACCATGTCGGCATTTGTGATTGGAGAAATGACAAACAACAAGCGCTACTCTACACTGCTCAAAACTCGCGTTTGAATCGTCAGTGGCAAATTCTTTAAATATGAAAACATACTTACAGGCTGTGAGTCAGAAGTGCCAGACTGTCCTTGCAAAGTTGGAACTGCCCCACTTTACAGAAACAGCCTTTGAGCACAGATGTATTGTAGTCTACTCTTCCAGGATCAGGAAACAGTCCTCCATAAAATGCACTACACACATCTGAATATTTGGGTTGAACAGTTCTGGAACAGTGTTGTAAATACAACTTAACCACTGATTTCTAGTCATGTCCTCTTTTGGAAGGCCAAACAAAGTAGTGTCGCTTTCACAACAAAACACACAGCATCACACACGGCGGGCTTGAGTGAGTGGAGGCCGGTGGGCTTGTGGTAACCACATGTGACGACCCCGGGCTGGACTCCGCTTCATCCACGGTGAAAGCCGATCCGGCGATCCACAGCGCGAAGTTGAAGTATTTCCTCAGCGACCAGCACGGATCAGCTCCAGGCATGACGAAGCGGATATCGTCCTCTTTTGGAAGACCAAACAAAGTAGTTTCGCTTTCACAACGAAACACACAGTGCCTTCACGACATGGCGGCGGCGGCAACAACAATACTACAGCGAGAATAAAAGTTACACCTTCTTTCTTTGCGTGAACATTTGGGCGGCGTTATGCAAATCTTCCCACACAGTGACGTAGACATGTGGGGGCGTGTTTAAACGAGGCGTTTTAGGAAGGCGTGAACAAGTCTTAACTTTTATAAAGAATATATTTTTGGGTTTGAGACTTTAGTATTTTTATCTATTCACAAACAGCTTGTAACACTCCAAAGAGAAAGGAAAATTTGACATTGCATCATATGACCCCTTTAAATGTGCACCTGTAATATACTTCAAATCTTAAAAGTATATTTTTTAAAAACTGATTGTTTAATTAATGATAAAAAAGGTCATTTAAATATAGTTAAAGAGAGTACACGTTCATGACTGATTCTTAACACACTAAAGGGCACTTTAAAAAAATCTAACGAAAAGTTTTAATTTTTACTTCATCTTTTTTTGCCGTTCTTTAAATAAGTGCTCTTATTTTGATGTATTGACTAACATACTAAAACACATGTAAAGTACTTGATTGTAACTAATGTATTTGATATTACATTTAAAGTTAACTTATTTTAAACATATAAATTGCGTTTTAGTTTTTAGTATGTAAAATGTACTTAAAGGGAGAGTTCACCCAAAAATGAAAATTCTGTCATCAGTTCTGTATTCAGCCTCCACTTGTTCCAAACCTGTATGAGTTTCTTTCTTCTGTTAAAAACAAAAAGATATTTCGAAAAATGTTGGTAACCAAACAATTGACGGTAGCCCTTAAATTAATGGCTACCTTAAACATTCTTCAAAATATCTTCTTTTGTGCTGGACAGAAGAAGGAATCTCATCCAAGTTTATAACAAGTAGAGGGTGAGCAAATGATGACAGAATTTTAGATGAACTAGGTGAGAACTATTTCTACTACCCCTACTTAAGTGGGTCAAAAGCCTTCTAAAGTTCAGCTGGATGCATTTAATATGAATTTAAAATATAATACATTTTCATTTAATTGAAATCGCATACTTGTGAAGGCCCCGAGGCCAGCTGTGTGCCAATGCGTCCGTGCTGAGTGTTCCCTCGGTCAGGGCGAAGAACAACTGGCAGTGAGAGGTTTC
>NW_015505552.1:539917-541795 GCF_001515645.1 Sinocyclocheilus grahami
CAGGAATGGCCTGTGGCGCGGAAGGATCGAAACATGAAAGTACGTGTCCTTCAGGTTGATCGCTGCGAACCAATCTTGGGGATGGATACACCTGAAGATGCATTTCTGCGTGAGCATCTTGAACGGGAGCCGGTGAAGGGCCCGGTTCACGACGCGCAGGTCCAAGATAGGTCTCAACCCACCGCCTTTCTTGGGACTTTCTTTACAATGAAGTAAGGGCTGTAAAACCCCGACCTCATATCGGCTGGAGGAACCGGCTCTATAGCGTCCTTCGCCAGTAGGACTGCGATCTCTGCATGCAAGACAGGGGCATCTGCTGCTTTCACTGACGTAAAGTGGACGCCCCTGAACTTGGGAGGGCGCCGGGCAAACTGAATCGCATAGCCGAGCCTGACGGTTCGACGGAGCCATCGAGACAGGCTGGGTAGCTCTAGCCAGGCTCCCAGACACTGCGCAAGTGGCATTAACGGAAGTACAGGCGTACCCGCAGTGGGGCAGCGTGGAAGAACACAGGGACCCGGCCCGGGCGTCTCTTTGTCGGTCCGAGGCGGGGTCTGGGTGTGTGTAACATTGACCTGCGTTTGAGCAGAGGGTGTGTGGGTAGTCCGTTGGTTCGTCCTCCCAATCCGCCCGCTGCTGCTCACTGGCTAGAGAGGAGGGTGAGTGTGATACGGCTTTGGATCGTCCACAACCCCCCGTCCCCTCAGGGGACCCAGAGAAAGAAGAAATTGCTCTTTTGTCGAGAATTTGGGTACCACTGGCTGTGAGTTCAGTGGCAGAAAAAAACATTCTCCACCCGGCCCTCCTCCGGGGGAGGGAGTGGTGCGTTCACCATCTCCCGAAGAGCAACTCCCTCCATCTCTGGGTCGCCCGTCTCAGGGCCTCTTGCTCCTTCGCTTACCACCAGGTCTGGCGGGGGCCTGGACGGGCGGGGCGGCTGCCCTGCGGCCGGCTCCTCAGTGCAGTTTTGCTGGAGGCTGCCCTAGGCGACGAGCGGGCTGAGGCGCTGCCACCGGCGGCCGGGTGGAGGCAGCAGCTGCACGCCGGGGCAGGATGTACCTGATGGCCTCAGTCTGCTTTGGGCAGCGGAGAACTGCTGGGCGAAGTTCTTCACCATGTCGCCGAAAAGGCCGGTCTGGGACACGGGGGCGTTCAAGAATCTTGTCTTGTCCGTCTCGCGCATGTCGGCCAGACATAGCCAGAGATGGTGCTCCTGGACCACCATAGTGGACATCGCACGACCCAGAGACCGTTCTTTGAGAACTTCCGGGTCGTGACCACCCTCGTGTAAGTCCCTCAGTGCCTTGGCCTAGTGCACTTGCAGTAACGCCGAAGCATGTAAGGCGGATGCAGCTTCTCCACAGGCTGTATAAGCAGTGTCGATCAAGGCCAACGAGTGCCTACAGGCCCGAGAGGGGAGCAACGATTTGCCCCGCCAAGTGGTAGCAGCATTTGGACACAATTGCATCGCAACCGACCGCTCCACCTGGGGAACTCCCGCATACCCCCGCGCTGGACCCCCATCGAGGGTGGTGAGGGAGGATGAGCCACTTGGGTCGGTTTCTGGCAGTGAAAGGTGCCGTCCATGACCCAGCGATCTCATCATGCACCTCCGGGAAGAAAGGTACTGGGGTGGGGCCCTGAGAACCAGCGCGCGCCACCCCGAGAAACCAATCGTCCAACCTTGAGGGTTCGGGACGCAGTGGAAGATTCCACTCGAGCCCGACACTCTCGGCGGCCCAGGAAAGCATAGCCATCATTTCCGGGTCCGTCTCCGGCACTGCTGACTGCCCAGAGGGCGGCAACGCTGACAGATCTTCATCCCCGGAAAAGTCCAGCTCACCCTCCGATGCTGCAACCGACATCCGATCGTCGGGG